>NC_056745.1:298798691-299098691 GCF_019279795.1 Protopterus annectens
GAAAGTCCTGCTATGTGGCACATCTCACTACTAAGGGGGTTACATCCAGGAAGTAAGAGGCCATTGTCTCCCTCTACTCTCCCCTCATTAGGCCAGTCAATGAGTACAGTGCCCCATTTGGCATGTACCTTGCTGGACACCTGCAACAACTGGAGATGCTGCAAAAGGACCTCATAAAGAGGATCCTAAGCCTTAAGCACTTGCCCTATATGGACAGACTCCAATAACTCCAACTATTTTCTGTCTCATATTGGCTACTTAGAGGTGATCTCTGCCTGACTTACCAAGCCATGTCTGACCCAGCTCTGTCAGGAATGCTACAGCTGAAGAACCAAATACGTCCACACCACATGCCCCAGAGACCTCAACACTATTTCCACAATAAACAGGACATGCTGCAGAGACAGGTTCATAACCCAGAGACTGCCCATGCTGTGGAATAGATGTCACATACATGTCAAGCAGAACACCTCACTGGCCCTCTTCAAGAGAAATCTGGAGGGGTGGATGGGAAATGGAATTCCCACCCCGGGGATCAATCCAGTGGCTATACTCATTAGACACACTGAGGAATATCCTTAGGTGGCATGATTCCAGGGTATTCCCATGGGTGAGGCTTGTAAAGGCTCTATGGCCATTTGCCTAGTACACACCTATGAACCTATGGATCTCAGTACTGGAAAATGTGTGTGTGCATTAGTGTGTATAAAAGTGTTTCTGGGTGTGTAAACATGTGGGTGAAAGTTGTTTGAGACCCTTCTCACCCAGTACACCTAACATTGCCATACCTTACAAAGGCTGGTGATGTTATTCACTATATAGGTACCTTGGGACAGTCTTTACCCCTGTAAGCTCCGTGGTGCATGCAGTAACTGCATAACACTATAGTACCAATGACATAGGTAGGGGTTATAATCTGAGTCCTGGAAAATGTGTGTGTGTTTGTAAGTGTGTATATTTGTAGGATACAGCATTTTGAGGCCTCACTATCCCAGTACACTGCCCATTGCCATACTTTACAAAGGCTGGTGATGTTGTTCACCTTAGAAAAACTGTGGGACACTCTTCACACTATAAGCTCCGTGGCACATGTGATAAATGCATAACACTGTATTAGCAATAACTGGATAGGTAAGGGTTCTAATCTCAGTCCTAGCAAATGTGTGTGTGTGTGTGTGTGTGTGTGTGTGTGTGTGTGTGTGTGTGTGTGTGTGTGTGTGTGTGTGTGTGTGTGTGTAAGAACTGTATCCTGTGTATGCATCTGCATGAGAACTAAATCCACTGGAGGGTGGGTTGTACATTTTTAGGCATTGGTACTCCCAGTCCACATCCCAAGGTCCACTTTACAAGGCCTTCTGTCTTCCTCAACCATACAGGTATCTGTTGACACTCTTCAGCCCAATAAGCCCCGTGCTGTAACAGTATGGACTGACTAATAAGATAGGCAGGGCTGCTAATTTCAGTCCTGGAAAATGTGTGTATGAGTGTATTCATGTGTATAAGTGTGTATAACTGTAGGTTCAAGTATTTTGGGTCCATTCTCATCCAGTAAATCACCCATTGCCATACTTTACAAGGCCTTGTAATGTTGTTCACCTTGGAATTACCTTGGGACTCTCTTCACCCTATATGTTTTGTGGCGCATGTGATAAATGCATAACACTGTATTAGCAGTAGCTAGATAGGTAAGGGTTCTAATCTCAGTCCTAGCAAATGTGTGCATGTGTGTGCGTGTGTGTGTGTGTGTGTGTGTGTGTGTGTGTGTGTGTGTGTGTGTGTGTGTGTGTGTGTGCGCGCGCACGCGTGCATGTGTGTGTGCATGTGTGTGTGTGTGTGTGTGTGTGTGTGTGTGTGCATGCATGTGTGTGTGTGTGTGTGTGTGTGTGTGTGTGTGTGTGTGTAAGAAATGTATCCTGTGTATGTGTCTGCGTGAGAAGTATATCCACTGGAGGGTGAGTTGTACATTTTTAGGCCATGGTACTCCCAGTACATGCCCCAAGGTCCACTTTACAAGGCCTTCTGTCTTCATCAACCATACAGGTATCTGTTGACACTCTTCAGCCCAATAAGCCCTGTGCCCCATGCAGGAACTATGTAACAGTATGGACTAACAAGATAGGCAGGGCTGCTAATTTCAGTCCTGGCAAATGTGTGTATGAGTGTATTCACGTTTCTAAGTGTGTATAACTGTAGGTTCAAGTATTTTGGGTCCATTCTCATCCAGTAAATCACCCATTGCCATACTTTCCAAGGCCTGGTGGTGTTGTTCACCTTGGAATTACCTTGGGACTCTCTTCACCCTATATGCTTTGTGGTGCATGCGATAAATGCATAACACTGTATTAGCAGTAACTAGATAGGTAAGGGTTCTAATCTCAGTCCTAGCAAATGTGTGCATGTGTGTGTGTGTGTGTGTGTGTGTAAGAACAGTATCCTGTGTGTCAGTGTTTGAGTGAGAACTGTATCCATTGAATGTCTGTAGTTTACAATTTTAGGCCATGGTACTCCCAGTACACATCCTAAGGTCCAGTTTACGAGGACCGATGTTCACATCCACCGTAGAAGTATTTGTGGCACTCTTCAGCCCTATAGGCCCCATGCCATGTG
Organism: Protopterus annectens; assembly: GCF_019279795.1. Lineage (NCBI taxonomy): Eukaryota > Metazoa > Chordata > Ceratodontiformes > Protopteridae > Protopterus > Protopterus annectens. The sequence goes on from NC_056745.1 coordinate 298,801,299, forward strand.
CAACAGCTATCTAACAGTATGGAAGGAATAACATGATAGGCAGGGCTGCTAATGTCAGTACTGGCAACTGTGTATGCATTGGTGTGTATAGCAGTGTTTGTGAGTGTGCAAACTTGTAGGTGGCAGTCTAATGAGTCCTTCCACACCTAGTACACACCCCATTGCCATACCTCACAAGGGCATGTCATGTTATTCACTTTACAGGCACCTTGGAACAGTCATTACACTATTAGTTCTGTGCCACCTATGATATCCGCATAACACTGGAGTACGACTAACTAGATGGGTAGGGGTTCCAAACCCAACACTGGCAACTGTTATCCTGTGTGTGTGTGTGTGTGTGTGTGTGTGTGTGTGTGTGTGTGTGTGTGTGTGTGTGTGTGTGTGTGGGAAGAGTATTCTTTGTGTGTTTGCTCAACACAATATCCTGGGGGTGTGGGTTTTACCAATCTGAGGTGTGTTCCACCCACTACACTTACTATTGTCCACTTTACAAGGGCTGCTGACATCAACCACCATAGACTTACCTGTATACACCCCTCAGCCCTATAAGCTCTGTGGCCCATGCAATAACTGTTACACAGACCTGGTAAATGTGGAAATATATAGTTGTACCTTGTCTCTGATGTGGTTGATGTGTTTCTACTCTGCTATACTCCTCATTGGTAATTTCTACAAGGCCACAGCCTGCAGGCACACAGACACCTGGCACACAAACAGAATACAGCATGTCAGACTACATTCAGTCAGCGGTACTAACAGCAATAATGTATCATTACTACTAAGGTATCTACACTTTTATGTGTACCCATAACAAATGCAAGCAGACAGCACCTTACACAGCATTACATAGCTACACTATACTATATTCACCCTGTGCATTAGATCCATATTAGCATGTCTCTGCATTGATGGTATGGATGACAGGGATGTGGCACAGGTATCATCATATGCACATGGTGTGGTGTGGGTTTGCCAGAGGCCTAGGCTGGGCCATACAGTTGATATCATGTGTGTGTGTTTGGAGGGGTATTCTATAAGTGGGCAGAGGTGCTATGTGTGTCTGGAGGTGACCTGCCTGTGATACAGATGTGTGTGTGTGTGTGTGTGTGTGTGTGTGTGTGTGTGTGTGTGTGTGTGTGTGTGTGTGTGTGTATACACAGTCACACCATGTGGCTGCCCTACACAGGGGTATATTAGACAGCTGTGGACTATACATGGCTGGGTGTACAGTTCACCATCTCTGACCAAGGACATGGGAACTGGTCCCACCAGGGATCTCACTGGTGCCATCAGGCCCAAGGCCAGATGCAGTACTGCTTCCTGATGGTGACTGCTGTCTGCTGGATCCATGTCCCCGACAGGACCAGCCAGGACCATGTGCCCATGGCCTGCTCTGTAGTGGTGTGGACAGTACCCCCCTTCAGTAGTGCTGGTGGTACTACCACTATGAGAGAGTGAAGGTGCACAGCCCTGTAGACTCTCAGCTGATGTTGGTGCTGACCTATGTCCATGTGGCCAATGCACATCTCCAACCGCATGCTCTAGCACAGACATACCAAGGTCGAGGTCTGCTAAGGTCTCACTCCATCATCTATTCATGACCTCAGTATTTTGACGTGTGGCCTCAACAAGGTCATGTATGTCACCATGTAAGCCAGGAATAGTTGCATCCAAGACCCTGAGTATTTGTCTGGTGTTGCATTCACTACATACTTGTACATCCATGACAGCCTGAAACATGCATCTGGTGACACCTGCTGTGGCACTTGCAACAGCAGCTTGATGGGCAGCAGTCCTCCTTTGAATACCCCTGTCCATCCGCCTGTGTGGGACCTTGCCTGCACTCTGGCTATGGCTAGTGGTTACACTCACATTTGCCATAGTCACCACATTAGCCTGTTCACTGCCATCACCTGACAACTGTCCATTATCTGTGACTGCTGGGGATGGGGTATGTGTGGGCATTGTGACTGTGTGCGGGGACATTGTGGATGACTGTGGGATGCCAACTGAGGACACAAATTCAGCCCCTAACAACCCCACCTGTGCGCACTATAACCCTATAACCACCATCATTGTCAGAGTCTGCAGAGACACTGACATCAGATTCTGAGTGGGAGGGACCATGACCACCATGTCCACCTGTGAGGGGAAGACAGCATATGTAAATTAATACCCTCACTATAAGGTTTGCTGGTGCACACACACACACACACACACACACACACACACACACACACACACACACACACACACACACACAAACACGGACACACACAGACACATACAGGTGAGGTGGCAAAAAAGCATTACACAGACCTCACAATAACCAACTGGTAACATTCAGGACACAGTCAGACCACAACATACACACTCTAGACAGGCCCTCAACATCATGTAGTGCAGCCCTTTCCACTTAATGTTACTACTAATATACACCTCTGGGATATGTGAATAGTGTTAGTAGGTGATGGGCCTTCACCTACCACACACTGCAGCCATGTACACATTATTGATGCTCACCTGTATAGCACAGTGGCAACTCCTACAGAACATACCTCTCAACTGTACAGAGTTTTGCTGACTGTCTAGATGTGTGGCTCATATTTTTGGTCTGTTCCTCATAAATCCTGTGTTTGTCTGACACATTACTCAGATGATCTGAGGATTGATTTCACTAATTAATGACATAATTTGAGTTTCACACTTCAAAACCTGCAGTAAATGTATGTTAAAACAAAACTGGTTACTCTAACAACCTTCTAAGCTTACAGTGGATATAATAAGTGTACACACCCCTGTTAACATGCCAGGTTTTTCTGATATATAACATGAGACCACATAATTCATGTCATAATGTTTCCCACCTTTAATGTGACCTGTAACCTGTGAAATCCAATAGAAGAACAAACACATTGGTTAGGGGTAACATATAGAAAATGAAATACATACAATAGGCAGGTTGCATGCGTGTGCACACCTTTAAACTATTACTTTGTTAAAGAACATTTTGATTTAATTACAGCAGTCAGTCCTCTTGGGAAGGTGTCTATCAGCATTGTACATCTTGACTTATCAATATTTGCAGACTATCCCTTGCAGAAACCCGCCAACTCTGTCAAATTGTGAGGGCATCTCTTGTGCACAGCCCTCTGCAGGGCACCCTCACAAATTTTCTATTGGATGTAGGTCTGGGCTCTGGCTGGGCCATTCCAAAACATTGATTGTCTTCTGGTGAAGCCATTATTTTTCTGATTTGGATGTATGGTTTGGGTCATTGTCATGTGGAAAGGTGAATTTCCTCTTAATCTACAGCTTTCTGGCAGACACCTGAAGATTTTGGGCCAAAAGGGACTGGTATTTGAAACTGTTCATAATCCCCTTCACCTTGGCTAAAGGCCCACTTCCAACTTATGAACAGCAACCCCAAAGCAGGACAGTGCCATCACCATGCTTCACTGTGGGGATGGTGTTCTTTTGGTGATGCACTGTGGTGTTATTGTGCCAAACAAACCTTTTGGAATTGTGGCCAAACAGTGCAATCTTGGTCTCATTACACCATACCACATTTTCCCATATGCTTGTGGGAGACCTAATGTATTGCTCTTGAGAATTTAGCCAGACCTGGATATTGTTCTGTGTGAGAAATGGCTTCCATCTCCCAACCCTATCCCATAGGCCAGACATGTGGAAAATACAGAAGATTGTTGTCACATGTAGTACACAACCAGTACCTGCCAGAGATTCCTGCAACTTGTTTAGTGTTACTGTAGGTCTCCTGGCAGCCTCCCTGACCAGTTTGGGTCTTGTCTTTTAATATATTTGGAGTGATGTCCACTTCTTTGCAATGTCACTTATGCCACATTTTTGCACTACTTTTGATGACTGTCTTCACTGTGTTTCATGGTACATGTAATGCTGTGGAAATGTTTTTGTACCCTTCTCCGGGCTGATACTTTTCAACAATGACATCCCTTTGATGCTTTGTAAGCTCTATGTGAACCATGGCTGTTGCTGTAGTAGGCAACTGTGTAAATGGTGTTAATCAAAGAGTCTCTGTAATTGATGGCAGGTGTGTACCCAAGAAGATGTAATGCTGTAAGTATATCAAAAGCTGCTTCAACACAGTATTAGCTTTGGCCAGTGAACACTTATGCATCTAGCTTATTGTAAATTTTTTATTTGTCATAATTGTTCCCCTAACAGAGCTGTTTGTTTTACAATTGAATTGTACAGGAGGTTATAGGTCATATTAAAGGTTGTAAGAGTTTAGACATGTTTTATAGTGGTGACTTGGTCTCATTTTTGTATATCGCAAATACCTGGAATTTTAATAGGAGTGTGTACACATTTTGTAAGCACTGTATAAGAGTAATTTTAAAATATGTCCATAGTTTTGGCCCTTTGTCCCCCCCATTTTGTCAGTCTTTGCCCAGATTTCTTGCAATGACAGGTTATGAGGTATGCTACAGATATGTTACATCTCCTGCAAATAGGCCCCTGTGATGACCACTGTGATGCAATGCGGTTAACCCCACCGCAAGGCAACTTGCACATATCGCAATATAGCTGAGAGTAACAGTTGTGTCCCTGGACACAACTGTTACTCTCAGCCATATTGCAATAAGTGCATGTTGTCTTGTGATGCAATGCAGTTAACCCCACCAGAAGACAACATGCACATATCGCAATATGGCTGAGAGTAACAGTTGTGTCCATGGTAACATGCATGACCTTAACATGCCTGGGGTATTGGTGAGCCACAGCAGGACAATCCCATACTCTCCAGCTTCAGGCTGCTGCCCCACATCCAGACCAGAGGGACCTATGTAGTTGTGGGGGAGAGGTATTGTCAACAGACTCACATATGGCATTGGTACAAGATGAATGCTACTTTTCAGCATGTGTACAGTACAAGCTCTGATAGTACACAATTTACTGTCCTTCATCATAGATGTGCACGTGTGTGCATTACAAAACCCCACCCATAAATGCAGTTTGACCTGATATATGTATCTAGATACTCTACAGATTCCAGTATGACTGCTACAGTACTCAATTGATGTGTATTGGGGCCTTACCTGGATGCTCCTCGCCTGTTGCCTGGGTGCCACCCAACTCCACAACTTGTGTTTCTTGGCTTGGCTGGTGTGTGGTGGCTGCATAAAGGTTGGCAAGGAGCTCCTCTGTTGCCAGAAGTGGGGCCTGTGTGGTAGGACCCCCACCTGTAGTGGTACTATGACTGGCCATGGCAGCAGCCCTTTGCAGGGCACAACATATCAGGTCAGTTGCACAATGCCTGACCTGATCATATATGCATCCATGGTGGCCCAAGTTGTTAACTCTGTGGACAACGTCATCTCACAGGGTGGTACGCTCCCACAGATTGTCTTGGCTATGGGCAAACATCACCCCATGGTGCTGGATGAGGGCATCTGTGATGGCTGCATTTTCAGCTGCAGTATATGCTGGTTATCTTTGCTGCTGCATGTCACCTGGAAGACATAAACAGGGAAACACATCACAGGACCTCATACAGTGGTCAAAGTTATTTACAGAACCTGCACATCAACATTGACTATCATTAGCCACCACTTACAACCACATCATACCCCTGTCATCTATCAGCACAATATGAATCTGCATTGCACTCCTGGTCCTGATGTGTCATGTTCCCCCCAATGAGGGCCAGTACATTGCATAATCCACCATTCATCATTCACCTTTTTGTAGAGGATTGACAGTGGCTGTCTTCCTTGCAGATGGGATGTCAATGGTGGTTTGGCTTTGCTTGTGTACAGCGTGCAATGGAGCTGGGAGCATATGCCTGAGTTCATGTAGGATGCAGGCAGGAATATTATCAGGTCCCATGGAGACTTACTTTTGTTGATTTTGATTAGGCATTATGCACCTGCTCCCTGATGATGAGGGGAAGGGTGTGGGTGCTGTGCATATCCACCTATATTGATGGTGGGTCAGAAGGATGATGTTTGCTCTTACCCTGTCTGCAATGGTTTGGTTGTAGCTATGGTGTGTTTGTGTATGTGGTGTGATTGACCACCATTACAGGGTGGGGTGGGTTGTTGCCTCTGAGACTGAAGACATATGTGAAGACAGCCTTGTGATTGGCCTTGGTGGATGTGTCCGATTTGTACTCATAGTTAGCCTTACAGTAATTTACCTGTGTCCTTATATGCTCATTCAGACAAATGTTGACTTGCTCGTTAATCAGGTCTGACCATAAGCTAATCACCCTTAACATCCACATCCCACCCTCACCCCCCCAGTAAGGAAACATCCATAAAAAACTTCTCCAAAGCCAACATCATGCTACTCAAGTCAGAAGTGACAAACTTCATGACACCCATGCAGACGGGAACTGAAAGTTCAACTGCTGAATCCTACACTAAGGCACTGTACGGGCACATCCACTCATGCATGAAATGTGCCAACCCAAATGGAACCAAGATGCTCTCATCCAAAAAAAGGAAACCAATCTGGTGGTTCTCTGCCATAAACAAACTTTACAACAAAAGGAAGAAACTGTTGCAGAAAAGAGAAAAATCCCAGGATGCAAAAAACTCCCTTACCAGCCTCAGTAAGAAACTGAGATTCCTCATAAAATCCTCCAAAGCTAGTTACGAAAATAAAATTGCCAAAGATTCCAAAGACAACCACAAGGCATTCTATAACTATGTCAAGAATCCAAATGGCAATGCTCAGATCTGCTCTGAGCTAAAACAGAATGGCATTAAATATACTGATCCCAAGGATATTGCCAATATCCTGGCAGATCGATTCAGTGCCAACTTCATTCCCCTCTCACCCCCTAAATGGCCCATCTCAATACCGGAAGATTTCCAAATTCTGGTAATAACAGCCACACAGGTAAAAATTGCACTCTCCAAAGCTAAGAATACAGCATCCATGGGACCAGATGACATCCCAGGCTGTGTACTACATGAACTACAATATGAACTGGCACCTCACCTAAGTGTCATGTTTAATCACAGCCTCACCTCAGGTTTCGTGCCCACTGAGTGGCGCAGAGCTACAGTTATCCCACTCCACAAGGGGGGGATCCACCTTGGACCCCGGAAACTACCATCCCATCAGTCTGACGAGCCTTATCTGCAAGGCCATGGAACATATTATCATGGAACTTATAAACAAAGACATTGGCAACCTTCAAACACAGGACCTCACCCAGTTTGGGTTCATGAAGGGCTGATCTTTTCTCCTGAACCTGATTGACTTCTTTCAATCAGTCTCCAGAGCCATGGACAAGGGTAAGGTGGTCCACACAGCCTATCTAGACCTTGCCAAGGCCTTTGACACCATCCCCCACTCTGGAATCATAGATAAACTTACTAAGCTGGGCATTTATCCCTACATCACCCAATGGGTTGCTAACTGGCTTACTGATAGAACCCACACTGTAAAAGTAGCCAACTCCAAATCCAGCTCCAGACAAGTGACAAGTGGAGTACCTCAGGGTTCAGTCCTGGGACTGCTCTTGTTTGACATCTAATTCTCTGAAGTACAGGCCAACACTAAGGGACTCTGACTAGCAAAGTTCGCAGATGACTGTAAACTGGGAGCCATTATTGAATCCCCAAATGATGTGGATACTCTACAAAAGGGCCTTACAGAAACAGATGCTTGGTGCCAGAGCCATGGGCTCAAGCTCAATGCCAAGAAATGTATAGTTATCCCCTTTGGGAAAAAACATGTACCCGTGAATTACCATATAGGTGGCAGTACACTAAACACTGAAAGTGTGATAAGAGACTTAGTGACACAGGTGGACAGTGGTCTCACCTTTGATAACCACATCGCCACAATAGTCAGGAAAGCCTTCTATGGGGCACACCTCATCACTAACGGCTTTTCATCTAGAAAAAAGGAGGTTATTGTTCCACTGTACTCATCCCTCATTAGACCCATTATAGAATACAATGCCCTGTTTGGTATGTACCACTCAAGACATCTGCAACAACTGGAAAGGCCGCAGAAATACCTCACTAAAAGAATCACAGGCCTAAAGCAGATGCCCTACGCTGACCGCCTTAAAAAACTCCAGCTATACTCTGTCGCATATTGTCTACTCATAGGCGATCTCTGCTTAACATACAAGGCCATGTCAAACCCAGAGCTGTTGGACATGCTACACTTAAAGAAATCCCAGTCCCTCAGAGCCACACGCTGCAGGGATCTAAACCTTGTCATCATTTGTCATCTAAACCTTTTGGCAGATGTAATAGCAACCAAGAAAGCTGTCTTCCAGGATAGAAATTGAAGATCCACAGAGGCTGTAGGTTCAAAAGGAAACAAAATGAGAGCTTGCAAAACTAACGTAAGATCCCATGGTGGCACTGGGTTCTTCACTGGGGGCCAAAGAAGAAAGATGCTTTTAGGAAGGCTTTGCAAAGCTTAGAGGATGCTAAGGAAGCCATATTATCACCGACATGAAAATTGGAAATTGCTGTCAGTTGGACCCTGACTGTGGAGGAACTGGCCCCTTGCTAGAAGATCCCTGTCAAAAATTCCAAAACTGCTAAGACCGGTGAAGTGAAGGGATCTAGGGCATGCTTTGAGGCCCAGGTCAAAAAACATTTACATTTGCTGGAGGATATCTTTCTGGTGGAATACTTATGAGCCACCACCAGGATCCTTTTATCAGGTGAAGATAAACCAGGAGTCCTGACTATCATGGGAACTGGAGCAGCCAAGCCATGAGCTTGAGACTGCCCAGATCTGAATGAGGAATTCCTGACAGATGAGAAATAAGATCCAGAACTGGATCCACCATCCAAGGTGGAGCCATGAAATGAGACCACAGAGAGGGGAACCCGACCTGACAAGGTCAGAATTGGACAATGAGGATAACTAAGCTCCCCAGCCTGTGAGCTTTCTGAAGGAATTATGGAATCAAAGGAAGTGGAGGATAAGCTTACAGGAGACCGGGGGGCCAAGCATAAAAAAGAGCGTCTCTGGGAGCTTCCCTGTGTGGGGGTTTACAATGAAGAACTTGCTGCATTTTGCATTGGAAGGAGAGGTGAAGACATCACAGCAAGGCTGACCCCACTTGAAAAAGATCTGTTTCTCTACTGAAGGATTCAGAGACCACTTGTAAGGCATCACAATAGACCTGCTGATCCTTTCTGCTAGAATGTTGGACCTCCCTTGAATGTGCATTGCCACCAGGAAATGGCTGGTGGAGATTGCCTACTCCCACACTCTCATGGCTTCATGACATAGAGGGTAAGACCTGGTTCCCCCCTGTTTGTTGATGCACCAGATCATAGACATATTGCCTGTCTGGATAGCAATTATCCCTGGGGGAAGATGGGCATGGAGAGCCTACAATGCTAGAAGAATCACCCTCATCTCCAGGACATTGATATGCAATCTGGTTTCGTAGGGGGACCACGTGCCTTGGACAGTCCATCCCGAGTAGTGCCCCCCACCCTAGCAGGAGGCATCTGTAGTCACTGTGGTTAAGGGGGAGGGCAGAAGAAAGAAAGAAGCGGCCCCATGCCAGATCCGGGGAATTAATCCACCACAGGAGAGATTGCCTGCACACCTGAGAGACTCAAATAGGATGAGACAAATCTAACATGGACCATTGGACCGTGAGGGTCTACTGAAGAACCCTCATGTGAAAACGTGCCATGGGCAAGAGACTGATCATGGCCACCATGGATCCCAGTGCCCTTAAAACCATTTCCACTGTCGGTGTCTGAGCTTGGAGAATGCAAAGGCTGTGTGGCGTCAGAGACTGAATACTGTTCAATGTAAGAAAGACTTTGATTTGAATTGTCTCCAACCGAGCCCCATTGAAATCTAACACTTGAACTGGGGCCAGAAATGACTTGTTGTGGTTGATGATAATGCCCAACCAGTGGCTAAGAGAAGAAAGGAATCCCTCACATTATTGAGCTGATGCCTGGAAGGGGTGGAGTGGAGCCAATCGTCCAGGTAGGGGAAACCCTGTATGGCTTGAAGTCTCAGGTGAGCTGCTACCACTGCCATCACTTTGGTGAACACCCTGCTAGACCACCAGCAGCCGTAGAAGCATGCACAGTCAGATAGAAAAAGATCTGTGACACTCACACCTGCTACTCTCTCTACCCAGCCAAACAAACATCTACCCACGACACTGCTACACAATCTTGACAGTTACTTCATAATGGCCAGACATACATAAGTCTCATATGTACAGATTTCCACAGAATGTCCAGGGTGTGAGACCATATTCATGGCCACTGCTGCATACCACTTCCAGGAGTCTGCTAAGTCAAGTGGGATGATACCTTGAGTGCAGTCAATAAAGAATGATATCACATACTCCTGACCCTCTCACTGCAAGGCATCTGGACAAAGCATGGCATACTTGGGGGCTGGGGCCAGAAAGAGGGACATATCTCACATAATGGTGTGACAAACTGAAACAGTTGCCAGTGTCACAGGCTTTGTTGGAACATAACATCCCTGAAGGATATGATGTCTGAAACACCAATGGATGTCAACAGTTACAGACTACAATCCTCGCATTATCCTACTGCTTACACAAAAACAGACTTTGTCTGAGGAACAGACCAAACATAACAGGCAAACCCCTGGGCAGTCTGTGGACATCAGGACAGTTGAGAGGTATGTAAGAGACATATCACTGTCAGACTTCAAGTCACACAGAAAATGCATGTTCAGAAGACCCCTGCTAAAATAGCAAACCTCTATGTGTATAACAGCACTACTGACTTACACGCTGTACCCAATTCTGGAGCTTTGTTCCCCATGTTGCTGGGCTGCTTCTACATGTCTTCTCCTGAGAGGTATTCCCACCTACTGTCTGTGAAGCTGTAGCCCCCACACCTCCATAATGTCCTCTACACAGGCAAGGAAAAGGGGCAAGGCACACATGAAGGCTGTAATGATAGCACTGTGTTGCTATGGCATTGGCAAATGGAAAGACAACACAGCTGCTCTGGATGCAGGTAGCAAGTGGGAGACACCGATTGGTGCACAGGCCATCACCTACTCATGAGCAGTACCTGCAAAAGGCAAGCTGCTGCCTATGCAACACAGGTCTCAACCCATCTACACAAAGACAGACTGCGACTACACAAACCTAACCATTTGCATTGTTGTGAGGGAACTCCTGAGTACTATAACAGGTATGTCAATCATGTAAGCATGTAATGAAATGCAGAAGGGGATACAATGATGTCAAATGGGACATTAAACACTAGGCCACAACAAGACCTGCTGGACTCACACACTGCTGTCCAGCACCTATGGCCATTTCTGCTTACCCTGCCTGCATTGACATGGAGCATACCTCCTGTCCCTGTGTCACCCCAGCAAAGGTCAGCTCATGTATGACTACTAATGGAGTCTCTGTTGTCCAATACTGAGTGTGTCCCTGGTAGGCCAGCTACCTGGGATGTTGTAATTATTCATATGTCACCTGTGAATGCTACTTTGATACATATGCTTGTCTTACAAATGTAAGAGATGTACATAGGGTATGGGCATACTACACGACAGGTGCAGATGTGTGTGTTGAACTGTATGTGATATACTGAGCCCGTACCTGACAACTGTCCAGAGTTTTGCATACTGACCACGTCTGGCTCATATTTGTAATCAATGCCTCAGACAGTCGTGCATTGTCTGGCACATCACTGGCAACCCATTAATGACTGAAGTCATAAGAAATTAGCATACACTTCATTGTCAGATGTCATATTCTGCAGAGTACACCTGTGAATGTGACACCGTCTTTGCTGGCAACTAAGTGTGTTTCAGCTAGATTCATAAAGTGACACTGTTTACTGGCCTTTTGTCCACCACTGATGTGTGGCTTTGTGCAGATGTCTTGCTCTAACAGGAGGTAGGTGTCTTACCATAACAACCATGTCAATGCAAGCGTCCTGTAAGATGCTGACATTTGTGCAGTCACTGTCACCTGCTTTCTAGCTGTGGAGAGCACACCAACCTTGACAGGTCACTCATCCCATCATACGTTTAGACCCCAAATGGAGGCCCACAAAGCCACGGGAGGTGGAGTGTTGAACATTAGCATAGACATACACACCTCCAGGCTGGCCAAATAGTATGATGCACAGGTGACATCCTGAGTGCAGTTAACAGTTGACAAACACCTACTCAAATCATAGCTAGCTACAGGCCTCCAACTATGACTATGGACACCCACCACACCTACTGGGACCTGCTGGAATCTGTCAAGATTCAACCGTCTACCCTGCTCCTGGGTGATTTCAAATACCCAACCATAGTGTGCCTGACCTATGCCACATGAATATGAATGCACATACATTCCTCAGCTTTGTCAGTGGCAATGCAGTGGATAAGTCAGTCAACACTCCTATGGCAGGTGGGAATCTTATGTACCTGGTCCTAACCAACATGAGTAGACACTGTAGCACTCCTACAGTGCCATACCCCTTGGTAATATCTGACCACATAGCCATCACTGTTCAGGTCACCATCTTCTCTGCCCCTCCCTTTACAGTGTCAAACAAAATGAACTGTACAAAAATGACTATAAATCCCCTCAGAGCAGGTAGAAGTATCTGTACAACCAATGTCCCATTTGTTGGAACTAGCAGCAGTGTCCAGGCCCACACCACTATACAATGTGGGCACCCACATAGCTGTAGGGACTCAGCAGTACCTGACATGACAACATTGTCTCCCTCAAGGTAGGGTAAATGCCTGTGGTGGACAACATCAATACACAAATACCAAAATAGGTGGAAACAATTGCTGGACAGGCCAAGAAGGAACAGGTGCCTCAATGGAAGCAATGTCATTTTGGTCTGTACAAGCAAATAAGGGCATAGGTGATGCATCCTAAGGCTGCCATTGAGTGAAAATTGGACACATCCACCAAGACAAATCACTAGGCCTTACACACATGTGTCTGCGATTCCAGAGGCAACACACAAATCTGCTCTGTAGTGGTGGTCAATAGCACCACATGCACACATGGCTTAGATATAGGCAACCGGCTGCAGACCGGTGAAGTGTAAACACCACCACCCCCCATCCCTCAGTGCTACACATGTGCATGTACAGCACCTGCCCCCTCCCCTCATCATCAGGAAGCAGGTCCATAATGCCCTCTCAAAGGCAACACACAGAGGTCTCCATAGATGTGATACCATCCCTGGCTGCATCCCACATGAACACAGGCATGGGCTCTCAGATCCATTCTGCACTGTAGTCAACTACAGCTTGAGCACCAGTGTCATCCCATCTGCAAAGAGGACAGCCACTGTCATCCATATACACAAAGGTGGAGCAATCCACCAACCCAACTAATATTATGCACATCAGCCTAACTAGCATGCTCTACAAGGGCATGGGAGGCAATATCAAGGTCATTATGAACAGGGACAAAGGCAACATCAAAATGCCTGGGCCAACACACCATGGTATTGTCAAGGGGAGATCAGGCCTGTTAATCCTGATTTGACCTCTCTGCAGTGGTCAACAAACACAGGGGCGAGGGGAAGATGGTGAACAATGCCTACCTTCACCTAGCCCAATCCTCTCACACTAATCCCCAGGTGGAGAGGATACATATGCCTACATAGCTAGGCACCAACCTGTAGTTTACCAGATGGGTAGTTAACTGGCCCAATAATAGTAGCCACTCAGTCAAAGTAGTAGAACCCACCTCTAAAAGTAGACTCATTCACAATGGTGTACCCCAAGGATCGGTCTGGGGGCCTCTACTGCTTGAGATATATGTATCTTAGGTACAGGACAATAGCAGTGGTCTGTGGCTGACCAGGCGTATAGATGCTTGCAAGCTGCCCACTGTGTTACATGGCCCTACTGATGTGGCCACCCCCCAAGAGGAACTCAACCAATTACTTACCAGTACAAGAAACATTACTGCAAACTGAATGCCAGGAGAGACATCACTCCCCATGCTGTGGCAGATGTCATCCACACTAAGTATGACAGTAATAATGTGCTGAGCATGCAATCAGGTGTGAGGTGACTTGTGCACTGAGGTTGGTAGCAACCTGACAGTTTCCCAGCATGTGGGCAGCATTGTATAGAAGGGCGTCTACATGGCTCACCTCACAAATATGGGTATCTCATAGGTAGGCCATAGGTAGTTGTAAAGTGAGGGCAGACGGCTAGAGTATTGAGCAGTAATGTTGCAAAAATAGTGGCCTATGCAGTTGTTAATGGACTTTTCTTCTCTCCCCCATCCCTCATCTGGATTAATACTATAATTCATATACTACAGGTATGTTTTACTCCAAACCTAATGTTGGGACATGTGTTCTATTATTGTTCATATATTTGATTGGTTGCATGTTAACATACCTTGTTCAAATACCATTGTCGATGGCTTGTTGCCATCATTGCTAATGGCATGCTGTTCATAGGTTCATAGGTTGGTACTAGGCTATCAGCCCTAGGGCCTATACAAGCCTAGCCATAACAATTCCCTGGCTATTTCTTCCCACACTATTTACTTTCCTGGACCCCTGTCTAGCAGGGTGACTGACGTGATCCCTGGCATGAATTTCCTTTCTCCCATCCAATTGTCAAGTTTCCTTTTGAAAAGGGCCAAAGAGGCACTCTGCTTGACATGTATGGGCAATCTATTCCAGAGTCTGGGGAGTCTCTGGGTCAGGAACCTATCCCTCCAGCATGTTTTGTTTATTGTGATGACAAGGTTTAGATCCCTGGAGTGTGCAGCTCTGAGGGATTGGGATTTCTTTAAGGGGATCATGTTCAACAGCTCAGGATTTGACATGGCCTTGTATGTTAAGAAGAGATCGGTTCTGAGTAGACGATATGCCACAGAGTATAGCTGGAGTTTTTTTTTAGACAGTCAGCATAGAGCATCTGCTTTAGGCCTGTGATTGTTTTAGTGAGGTATTTCTGTGGCCTTTCCAGCTGTTGCAGATGTCTTGTGAGGTACATACCAAATGGGGCATTGTACTCTATAATGGGTCTAATGAGGGATGAGCACAGTGGGACAATGACCTCCTTTTTTCTGGATGAAAAGCTCTTAGTGATGAGGTGTGCCACATAGAAGGATTTGTGGTTATCGAAGGTGAGACCACTGTCCACCTGTGTCCCTAAGTCTCTCATCACACTTTCAGTGTTTAGTGTACTGCCACCTATGTGGTAATTCAGGGTTCCTATTACGTTATCGAATCATTAAATGCCGAATGGCCAAATACTCAAAATGGACGTTCATCGAAGTGTGTTTTGTGGGTCAAGTTATAGTGGGGAATGGAATATTTGCCCTTTCCCCACTGTAGTGTGACCTCAGAGTTGGTATATATAATTAGCGGGGGGTGTGGGAGGCACAGCCCCCCACAACAAATGATTAGATGAACGGCCATTCCGAGTATTTAGCCGTATGCCAGTTAGTGATTCGATACCATAATATAGAGCCGGTAATTCATGGGTACATGGTTTTTCCCAAAGGGGATAACTATACATTTCTTGGCAATAAACCTGAGCCCATGGCTCTGGCACCAAGTATATGTTTCTGTAAGGCCCTTTTGTAGACTATCCACATCATATGGGGATTCAATAATGGCTCCCAGTTTGCAGTCATCTGCAAATTGTGTTAGCCATAGTCCCTTAGTGTTGGCCTGTACTTCACAGAAGTAGATGCCGAACAAGAGTGGTCCCAGGACTGAACCCTGAGGTACTCCACTTGTCACTTGTCTGGAGCTGGATTTGGAGTCAGCTACTTTTGCAGTCTGGGTTCTGTCAGTAAGCCAGTTGGCAACCCATCGAGTGATGTAGGGATTTATGCCCAGCTTAGTAAGTTTATCTATGATTCCAGAGTGGGGGATGGTGTTGAAGGCCTTGACGAGGTCCAGATAGGCTGTGTGGACCGCCTTACCCTTGTCCACAGCTCTGGAGACAGATTCAAAGAAGTCAATCAGGTTCAGCAGACAAGATCAGCCCTTCATGAACCCAAACTGGGTGGGGTCTAGTGTTTGAAGGTTGCCAATGTCTTTGTTTATAAGTTCCATGATAATGCATTCCATGCCCTTGCAGATCAGGCTCATCAGACTGATGGAAAGGTAGTTCCCAGGATGCAAGGTGGATCCCCCCTTGTAGAGTGGGATAACTGTAGCTGTGCGCCACTCAGTGGGCATGAAGCCTGAGGTGAGGCTATGATTAAACATGACACATAGGTGAGGTGCCAGTTCATTTTGTAATTCATGTAGTACACAGCCCAGGATGTCATCTGGTCCCATGGATGCTGTATTCTTAGCTTTGGAGAGTACGGTTTCTACCTGTGTAACCGTGATTACCGGAATTTGGCAATCTTTTGGTATTGAGACTGGCCCTTTAGGGGGTGAGAGTGGGGGGGGTGAAGTTGGCACTAAATCGATCTGCCAGGATATTGGCAATATCCTTGGGATCAGTATATTTAATTCCATTCTGTTGTAGCTGAGAGCAGATCTGAGCATTGCCATTTAGATTCTTGACATAACTATAGAATGCCTTGTGGTTCTCTTTGGAATATTTGGCAGTTTTATTTTCCTAAGTAGCTTTGGAGGATTTTATGAGGGATCTCAGCTTCTTATTGAGGCTGGTAAGGGAGTTTTTTGCATCCTGGGACTGTCCTCTTTTCTGCAACAGTTTCTTCCTTCTGTTGTATAGTTTGTTTATGGCAGGGGACCACCAGATTGGCTTCCTTTCTTTTGGAGGAGAGCATCTTGGTTCTATTTGGGATAGCACGATTCATGCATGAGTGGATGTCCTCATACAGTGCCTTAGTGTAGGATTCAGCAGTCGAACTTTCAGCTCCCATCTGCATGGGTGCCATGAAGTTTGTCACTTCTGACTTAAGTAAATCCAAAAAAAGAAAGAAAACACTCCAACACCAGGAATAAAGTTAGCGCTTTCGTTTACTGTTTCAGCAAACTTCTTCAGACAACTGACAATTGAATTAATTACCATTTAAACAGACAATCAACCTTATGACATCATATATTAAGTACATAAATATAAGCCAACATTTAAAGAACCCATAAACAATTCATTTTGGAAGTCAGAAATATTAGTATACATATACGTAAAGATACAGGTGTTTAAATATACAAAACCAACACACTCCTGAAATATATGTACATATATTCATATAGGTACAAGAATAATTATGAATATAAAAATATTTATATACAAATAAAAGAAAAGAAAATTCATCTCAGCAAAGCCCTCAATTTTAAAATACTTTTAAAGGAAATAGCTTCATTTAAACCTGGTTCGCTAACAGCATTCAGTTTTACTTGCCAAATCAGTTCTTTTTCATCCAGTTTTAGATCACTAGGACCCCCTCTTTCATTTTCCAAATTTGTGTTTGTAAAATTAAAGGAATTTTTGAAAACAGAAAAGCAAATATGTAAGGATTCGTGGACCTTTTTGGACACAATTAATAACATTCCCTTTAGTGAGGATGTCAATTTTTTAACTATAGATGTTCGTGACCTTTATACGGTAATACCCCAAGATATTGGATGTGAGTGGGTCAGGGAATTTTTACTAGAGCATCGTATGGAGGGGTCCAGTATTGACCTTATTATCTATTTATTAGAATTGATTTTGGGTAATAATTACTTCCTCTTTAATAAACAATTTTATTTACAAAGAACGGGTATAGCCATGGGATCGCCTTGTGGGGCCACTTTCACGAATGTCGTGATGGCCTATTGGGAGAAACATTTTTTTATTCCAGGATAATTTGTTTCTAGGGAAGGCTACATGGTATACCCGTTACTTGGACGATATATTCATCCTTTGGAGGGGAGATATTGAGTCCGCAAAGATATTTGTTGATCACATCACTGGGTTCACTGACTTCTTACAGTTTACATGGGACTTTAAACCCTACAAGATTTCCTACTTGGATATTGAATTGATCAAACTATGTTGTGAAAAACAATATATCTCTAAGATTTTCAGGAAGCAAACCTATTCCAATGCATTTCTACACTTCTCTAGTTGCCATCCTTATTCCCAGAAGAGGAGTGTAGTTAAGGGTCAATTGGTCCGGGCAGCCAGAATGACCACATTGGATAGAGATTTTGAAGACGAATGTAACCTCCTTAAGGATATGTTTCTTAAGCGGGGTTACCCAAAGTCCCTAATTGATGAACTTATTAAGGAAGTAAGCAATAAACGCATGTCAGGTATATTTACACCATTGCTATCAGTTGTTGATAAACAACATGAGGGTGTTGTTAATATTTATGGTACCAGCTTGAATATCAGTAGCAGTGAGCTATGTGATGTAGCCGAGGTTCAGAGCATTTTGAATAGTGATAATTTTAAAACCAGTTTTATTACTACTTTTTCCATGGATGCATATGGGTTGCAATCAATTATTAATAAAAATTGTTTTTTTATAATGGAGGATAATCTGATAAATAAAAATTTGGATCCATTACCTAAGTTTGTCTTTAGGAGAGGCAGAAACCTGAAGATGTTGTTGGAAAGTAGTTCACCTGCAGTGTATGGCCCACATTGTGGTATGTCCAAATGTGGGTCATGCAAGTGGTGTAAATACATTAAAGTGACAAAGCAAGTTACCTTAAGAAACATTTGCATTCCTATTAAGGGGAAGTATAATTGCAATACTAAAAGGGTTGTTTATTTGGGATTGTGTAATTGTTGTACAGCTTTTTACATCGGCCGTACTGAAAGGCCTTTGAAAAATAGGATTTATGAACATATATATGCTATAAGCAGATTAGACTTGAAAAATGCCTTGGCTAGGCACATTAAATCCTACCCCTCACATGAATTTAATTTCTTAGTTTTGGAGAAAGTTAATGAAAATGAAAGAGGGGGTCCTAGTGATCTAAAACTGGATGAAAAAGAACTGATTTGGCAAGTAAAACTGAATGCTGTTAGCGAACCAGGTTTAAATGAAGCTATTTCCTTTAAAAGTATTTTAAAATTGAGGGCTTTGCTGAGATGAATTTTCTTTTCTTTTATTTGTATATAAATATTTTTATATTCATAATTATTCTTGTACCTATATGAATATATGTACATATATTTCAGGAGTGTGTTGGTTTTGTATATTTAAACACCCGTATCTTTACGTATTTGTATACTAATATTTCTGACATCCAAAATGAATTGTTTATGGGTTCTTTAAATGTTGGCTTATATTTATGTACTTAATATATGATGTCATAAGGTTGATTGTCTATTTAAATGGTAATTAATTTGATTGTCAGTTGTCTGAAGAAGTTTTCTGAAACAGTAAACGAAAGCACTAACTTTATTCCTGGTATTGGAGTGTTTTCTTTCTTTTTTTGGATTTAGTTCATTGTTTTTAGTTTTTTCTTACTTCTGACTTAAGTACCATGAAGTTGGTTTTGGAGAAGTTTTTTACAGAGGTTTCCTTACTGGGGGCGGGGGTGGGATGTGGATGTCAAGGGTGATTTGCTTATGGTCAGACCTGACCAATAAGGGGGTGACCACTGGTGTGGAGCATCTATCTCCCATGTTGGTAATGACCAGGTCTAGAATATTGGAGCCCTTGGTGGGACAATGGATTAGTTGATCCAGGGCATTGGAATTTATGAATTCCAAGAACCATTGGGAAAAGGTGTTGGTACCCAAGTAGTTTTCCCAGTTAATGGCAGGGTAGTTGAAATCACCCAGTATTAGGGTGTTTGGTTGTATCTTAATATTTTCCAGTATGTTTACAAAGGTGTAGTGAGAATCTTGGGGCATGGTGGGGATCTGCAGCAAGCTACAATTTGGATTGGAGTCTTACCTACTGTTAATTACACCTGGAGAATTTCAGATGCATTGTGTTGAGCAACTAGCCTGGAGGTGTGAATATCCTTGATGAATATGGACACTCCTCCACCTTTAGTGCTTCGGTCTTGGTTTGGTGGCCGAAAAGTGTGGTAAGAGTTGTAGCCTGATATTGCAGGGGTGCTCCCTGTAGTCTTGAACCAGGTCTCAGTTACTGCACAGATATCGATGTTCTCCATTTTTAGGAGTGCCTCGAGAGAGTGCATTTTGAGGTTTAGACTTTTAGCATTGAGTAGCATTACTTTCAGATTTTGCATGCTTGCATCTGTTATGGTGGTGGTTTTGTCCTTGAACCTTGCCTAAAATAGGCACCATAGGGGTGGCAAGTGCTTTAGCCAGTAACCTGAATCCCAGGGGTGACAAGTGCAGACCATCTCTGGCAACCATCTTGGTTTGTCGATCATGTCATCCCAGGCAGACAGATACTGGATCCCCTCTGAATGACACAAGAAGCTCAGCCAATTGTTGAAGTCAGTCATTTTGTCCTTATACTGTGATATCATTGTGGGTGAAGGCAGGATGCTACTCAAAGCTAGGGTCATACATACCTGGGCCACATGATCCGAGAGCTCTTCCATGTCTCTTTTCATGTACTCCAGGGAGGTACATCTCAAGTCATTCACTCCAACATGGACAATGACAGAGTCGTATTTGTACTTGTTGTGGAGTGACTTGAGTGCATGCATTATGTGGTGGATCCTGGCACCTGATAGGCAGCTGACTGTAATTTTCTCCTTGCTCAGCCTGGTGAGTGGGATATCAGTGTGCCTGACTATAGCATCACCTATGACTAAAGTGTTGGGTACGTTGTCTTGCCTTAGGGGCTGTTGTTGGGTGGCACACTGGTGTTGTGAGCTATGTATCACTTTGGTTGTGACTGGTGTTTGGGTTTCAGCTTTGGAGGTCCTTGTTGCTTGGGCAGGTTAATATTAATGTTAAGGGCCTCCGCATATGTGGGTTTAGTGTTTCTATGTGTGGGTGTTGATGGTGTGGGTTTTGAAGGGCTATGTGTTGCTTGAGGTGTAGTGCAGGGGGTTAACCTTCTCCTCTTGACTGTCTAGCACAATCTTGGCTGGAGAGAGCTTTGCTTCCAGTTTGGCTATGTAAGTGCATCTCTCACAGGTTGTAGTGTTGGGTGGTAGGAGAAGAGGGTTGTCTGTGTACATGAGGCAGTTGCTGCATTGCCCCAGTATGCCCAGATTCACCAGGTGGACAGGAGAAATCACCAGAAACTGACCCTTGGACATGCCTGTTTAGGTGCTTTTCTTGTAAAGTACAAGAGCTGTTTTCCCTTACCTTTGCAAGGTACTTTGCAGTTATAGGCTGTTTAGTGCCTACGATTAATTTCTCCTTATTAACAAGGAGAGTTGAGTGCTTATATCAGTTTAACACTTCCTAGTGCTTTCCAGCCGTTTCTAGAAGAAGTGCTAATCACAGGGGTTCAGATTTTAGTGCTACTACTGAGAAACAAGCTAGTTCTAAGGGAAAATTTGAAGAGCAGACTTTCTGGCACCTGGAATAGTTTAACCATAGCCCCACGGTGCTGCATGATGTGAAAAATGCACAAACACACATGTTTTTAACGAACCAGATAAACGAAAGGCCACAAACTGTTTTTAAGAAAGAAAGTTGAAAGGGATAGAAAACAGCCTAAAATGGCTAATAAAATTACGATTTCAGAGCTGGAACCCACTCCTCTAGTGTTAGATAGACAGTGCAATGCTCACCACTCCCACTGGTAAGCAGTAGGACTTCCCTCTACCACAGCAAGGTCTGGATAGTTCTGAACACAGAAAATAAAGTTCTGAAATCAGCAAAGCCTGGGATCTGGACTATACTAGCTAGGAAAGGTGGGAAACAAGAAAACAAGATTTTTTTGTTTTATTTGTTTTGTTTTTTTTTGGTTAAAACAGGCTAAACAGGCTAAACAATGCAATAATAAAGTAAGTAAACACAGAAAAGGCTAACCCACTTGAGCGTGTAGCCCTAAACAGTAAATGCAATTAAAACTCTACAAAATTAGCAATTTAAAACTTTTTGAATGAAGCAAGGCAAGTGCACAACTGAAAACGATTTAAGAGGCAGTAATCCAGTAGAATAAGTAGCTAGTCTACATATACAGAAAAGTATATATATACAGAAAAGCAGCTAAAACACACTAAAACAATTCAGATGCAGTGCAACCTAGAGCACTTGAGTTGTAGAAATATTAAGGCAAATGCCATTTTAATAAATGCACTAAAATATACTCTATATTTCCAAAATGTTTGAGAAGCACAGTAAGAACACAAGGAGGTTCAGGCAATTTTTTTTTTGTAAGAAAGTGAGAAAGGAGGAACAGAAGGATAGAAGCTAAGTGGGGTGGCCTTCTCAGATGTTCTCTCTGTATTAGGTAGAATAAGCTAATGACCCTAGACTGGGAAGAGTGTCCCAGATCAAATTTACAGTAGGGACGGGCAACTGCAAAGCCACCAAGTATAACAGCAAGACACCAACAGGCAGGGAGGGTGAGGAACAATACTAAAGCTAGAAGACTACACTCTTTTAGACAGTAAACACTACAGAAATGTTTATCACAGCAGTAGGCCACAAAATGAAAGTTTTTAAACAGATAAAGGAGTAAGAAGACTCTACAGAATGCTTTTAACTGCAAAAAATCAGTTATATGATACACTCCTTGGCAGGAAATCAGAAGAAACAAATAGGTGCTTAACAAGTACAGAAAATACCTTTCACATAATGAAACTAGCTATAAAGCTTTACAAACAGTGTGACAGTAAAAAAAACATATTTCTCAGGCCCTGTAAGGCAGTCAATTTTAGTTTAACCATGCAGATTAGTTAATAGCAATAAAATACAGTAAAAAGTATGTAGCAGGCAGTAAAAAGTGCTATATATAAATTGCTCGAAGCAATAACCAGTATAAATAAGCCAAAAAAACAGGATACTTATTGTTATATATCTCAGATCAGAGTTGCAGTCAATGCCCCTCCTCCACTCGGCATCCCAGAATAGGGCATCCTTTTGCTCCGCCACGCTCTGCAACATCCTTCCATGAGGGCCTCCCAGGTGTTTAGTAGCTGGGGACTCTGTCCCATAAGTTGAAGATCAAATGAAGACAACTTCAGACAAAGAAGTTATGTAGTCACCATAACGTTCCATCTGAGTTGTTCTTCATTTGTCTTTAACCATCCCTCCCTCCTTCCCCCTTCCTTGCACAGACTATGTGGTGGTCTAGCGAGTAGAGGATGTGGTCACCTCCATGGTGCCTCTTACTCTTTTCTTATTTGCTTTGGCAGACTTTTGGTATGGAGCAAGGGATTGAGTTGGGTGTGACTGCTAAGTTGGGCAGCAAACTTGATCTGAAGGGAGGAAGGAGACAGCGACTTATGAGTAAGGGGAGGAGCTTTGAGCTCAGATCAGATGCTAGATATGCAACCAAGTCAGATCTGAGACAGATCCGGTAACCCACAGGTTGAAGACAGATGAAGAACAACAAACTCAGATGGAACATTATGGTGAGTACATAACTTATTTTTTTACTAGAATAAATGAAAACAATACAGTAATAGACTCCCAAGAAAAATGAAAAGTTTCATTAAGAAATATAGTAAGAAAAAATTACAGATCTATTTAATCTTATTGGCAAACCTATTTCAATATCTATATTAAAACTACACACTAAAAATTTAAAAATAAACAAAGCTCCTGGTAATGATGGTATCATTCCTTAAAGTTATAAGTTAATGCCAAAAGATCCTTTAAATATATTACTTAAAGTCCTCAATATGGTTAAGAATTTAGAAAGTGTCCCCCTTGATGGAAGTATTCTCATATTACTCCAATAGTAAAAACAGATAAAGATCCAATAAAATGTTCGACGTGCAGACCAATTTCTTTGTTAAATGATGATTATAAACTGTTTATGCCCATGCATACAGATAGCTTGAAACAGTTTATTCCTCTTTTAATTGATAATGATCAAACAGGTTTTATTTTAAATAGAAATGTATATGATAATATTAAAAGAATAGTGTCTCTAATTGACCTCGCTAACAAAACAAAAGAAAATGTAACTATAGTAATTCTCAATATTAATTGTGCTTCGATTTGGTAAATTGGAATTATCTTTCACTAGTACTAGAAGAAAGTAACTTTTCCTATAAATTTATGCAGCTCATTAATCTTGTATATATTAACTCTCAGGCATACATTAAAATAGGCTCATTTCAGAACCAATGACATTTTCTAAAGGTACTAAACAGGGATGCCCACTTTCACTTTGTTTACTTTAGTTATTGAACCATTTGCTAATCTTATAAGATCACATCCAGACATTAAAGGCATTTCTGGAGATTAAGATCTAATGGTTAAAGTCCAATTATTTGCCGATGATATTTTATTGACCTTAAATGATTATAATAAATCTCTCACAACTCTTATTACTCTAATAGAGACTTTTCAAAGAAAATCCAGACTTACTTTCAACAAAAATAAGACAAAAATATTACCTATAAATTATGGTAAAAAGGACATATGAGAATATTTTAATAAATATGTAGTTCAAGAAAGAGAGATAAAATATTTAGGAATAGTTATTGCAGTAAATGTTAAAAAAAAAAGAAGTTAACATTCCATCTGTGTTGTTCTTTCATTCATCACTGATGGGTTCAGTTCCACTGCTAAAAACAGGGATTTCCAAGACAAAAACTTTAGGTCGCACTCCTCAGCAGGTTCAAAAGGTTTTTGAGTCAAAGACTGAAGGACTAAAGTGAGGTTTCATAGTTCCATAGGCTGTCTGACAGGAGGCCTGATATGAGAGGTTCCCTTCAGGGAGGCCTTGCAAAGGCATAAAGAGATAAGAAGAGTACCATCTATACCACTGTAAAAATAAAAAATTGCCACTAGGTGTACTTGTACAGTAGAGGCAGAGGCTCCATTATCAAAAAACATAGCCAGGTATTGAAGTAGCGCAGTTACTGGAGCTGAATAAGAATTTAGCCTGTTACCCTTATACCAGATGGAGAACCTTTTACATTTATCCTGATATAGTTTTCTGGTGGATGGTTTATGAGAGGCCAGAATGATGTCTCGAACTCGCGAGGAGAGATTTGCTTGCCTGGCAGTTGATGGAAGTGGAGAAACCAAGCAGCCAGCTTGAGACTGGATAGATTTGGGTGACTCAGCTCTTGGGGGTGAGTAATTAAATCTGTTGAGGGTCCAGAATCCATGGTGGGTATATTAGGTGGGGCCGAAGAAAGGGGACTCAAACTTGCTGAGGCCAGAATGGAGCTATGAGGATCACCTTGCATCTCAACTGAAGAGCTTTCTTGAGAAATTGTGGAATCAGGGGGAATGGGAGGATAAGTGTAAAGATGTCCCGTGGGCCAATCATGGATTAGAGCATCCCTCAGTGACTCCACCTCTGGGGGAAGTAGGGCAAAATAACTGCTGCACTTGTTTGATGGAGAGGCGAACAGGTCGCAGCAAGGCTGGCCCCAGTGCCTGAAGATTTCTGTCACCACCTCGGGGTTGAGAGACCACTCGTGAGGCATGAGGATGCATCTGTTCAGTTTGTCCACAAACACATTGGAGTTTCCCGGGATCTGTATTGCTATTAGAAAGAAGTTGGAAGCTATTGCCCCACTGCCAAATTCTCATGGTTTCTCGACATAACGGGTAGGACTTGGTTCCTCCTTGTTTGTTGATATACCTGACCACTGACATATTGTCAGACTGAATCGCAATTGCCCTGGAAAAGAGAGAGATGAATGAAAGGCATGCAACACTAACAGCACAGCTGTCAGTTCCAGAACATTGATATGCAGGTGGGCCTCTGAGGTGGACCATGTGCCTTGGACTGTCTTCCCCTAGAAATAGCACCCCCTACCCGATCAGGGAAGCATCCGTGGTCACAATGGCTCTGGGCTGAGGGGATTGGAATGGGCGACTCCAAAGTTCTACATCTGGCCTCATCCACCAAAGGAAGTTCTGTTTGCAGGAGTTGATTATTTGAATCTGGTAATAGATGGGGTGATAGTTTGGGAATCATTGACAAAGAAGCAGCCATTGCAGGATCCACATATGTAGCTTTGCTAGAGGCACTATCGGGATGGAAGCTGCCATAGAACCTAGGGCCTGAAGAACTTCTCTTACTGAGACTTTTGTTTGAGAGAGTATCACTCGAAGCTGAAGCCTCAAATGGTGGATTCTGTGAATTGGGAGTGATACTAGACAGGACTGAGTATTGAACACTGCTCCAATGAACTCTATTTATTGTGTAGGAGTAAGGTTTGACTTCTCCCAATGTATCGTTATTCCCTACAATTTTGCCAGAGAGAGAGAGAGAGAGAGAGAGAGAGAGAGAGTATAATGCAGTGCTATTACCAGAAGATGCTTGGTGAGGGCAGTGAGGAGTCAGTCATCCAGATATGGAAACACCTGGAATCCTTGTAGTCTCAAGTGAGCTGTGACCACTGCCATGTACTTCGTGAACACTCTGGGGGCTGTAGAGAGACCGAACGTCAGGGTGCGAAATTGATAATGACTGGCCTCTAGCCAGAAGCAAAGCAGACTCCTGGAGTGTTTGTCCATTTTGATGTGGTAATATGCATTGCCAAGATCTATCGAGCATGTTCAATCGCCTTCCCTTAATAAAGGGAGAATGGACTGAACCATGACCATCTGGAATTTGGTTTGGGGGACAGACTTGTTTAAACTGCTGAGATCCAAAATGGGTTTCCTGTCCCCTGTCTTTTTTGGCACTAAAATGAATCTTGAGTAGAATCCAGATCCATGTTGGTCTGGTGGGACTGGTTGGATGACTCTTTTTTGAGACAGCTTTATTATCTCTGAAGCTGCTTCTTCCCTTTGACTGGGTGGAATGTCGGGAAGTTTTTTTGGAAGATTTGGCTGACAAGAAAGGGGAATGGTGTAACCTCTGTGATGATACTCTGCACCCAACGATCAGTGGTAATGGATTGCCAGGCAGCTTGGTGCAGAGAGAAATGACCCCCGACTGCTTCCAGAGGTAAGCAATCGGGCTGCTCCTCAGGAGTGCTGATAAGGATGTCCAGAGAAGGAGTCCCTGGAGCCATGGTTATGAGGACCCCTTCTGCCTCTGTATGGGCATCTTCTGGAATTGTTACCCCCTCTGCCTCTGTGGGTATCATCACCAGATGCTGCACAGAAAGGACCCTGAGATTTTTTTGTGCCACATTTTTCCCACTCCTCTGATTCCCAGAGAAGGTATGTTGAGGTTTGAAAACCTTAGGCCTACAGTAGTCAGGGTCTTTCCATCTTGCTCGCACCTGGCTAGCATGTTCTTTACTTTGGAGCCAAAAAGGGACCACGCTTCAATGGGAGCATTCAGAAAAGAAGACTTGAAGGGATCTGCAAGGTCACAAATGTGCATTCAGGCATGACGCCTCATGACAATGCCTGAACCCGCTGCTCTAGCCACCCCCTTCAGTCGTATGTGAAAGCAACCTCATGGACGAGTTGGATATCAATTCCAGGGTTTTGAGCTGTGAGACCACTTTGTCCCTGACCTCATTAGACAACTGTCCTGTGAGTGTCCCAGAGAGTTCAGAGATCAAGTCCCACTGGAGCCTCATAAAATGTGCCAAATAGTTCAGGGACTGTATGGCAAAGGTACCTGATGCAAAAACACACTTCCCAAGTCTGCCCACTGCCTGGGACTCCCTGTTGGGTGGATGGACAGTGGGACTTTTCCTCAGCCAAGTCCTTTTTTGTGGCCACTGCCACCAGCATGGCATCAACTGGTAACCCTTTGGACCAATGGGGGTTCCCTTGGGAGGGGAAAGAATGATGTCTGGTCTCTGAGGGATCACCTCAATGGAATCAGGGTTCTTCCAAGCATGTTGCATGATGAGCTGGATGAGTTCATTGGCAGGCGGGGTCACCCAAGAGGTATAAGACTGGACATGGAAAGCCTGCAGGAACACAGACTCCTCAGACAAAGGATTGGAGGGCTTCCAGTCACCTCTCTGCTTAAGTATTTCCAGGATGTCTCTGAAGAAGACATCATCAGGAGGCAACCGAGGGGATCATTCACCATCATCATAATCAGTGTCTTCAGTTAAGGACTCCTTGGGTGAGCCAACATGCTTTCTCTTGCATGCCCTCTTCCGAAGGGGCTCCTCAGTCGGGGTCTCTGAGGAGGACTCGGAAGAGGGGTGTCCTGCAGCTTTTCTGCCCGGAATCCCAGGTAGGTGGTCTGTGACAGCTGTAGCTAAGGGGGCAAAAACTGGGGTTCCAACATCAAAGGAGTGCTGCCAGAAGCAAGATCCCTCTCCATCATGCAGAAGGCAGGCCCACCTGAAGAGGGATGGGAACTCAAAACCAAGAAAGACAACCTTATAACCAGGGTCACACCCCCACTCCCATGAGCCTGCCTCCATGGATGGAGCCTCAAACAGGATTGGTGTGGACGTGTTGCTATTGGTGCCGAGGATGGAACCGAAGAGAAAGACAGCTCCGTGCCACAGGTCAAAATGCCCATCCCCCAATCCCCAGATTGAGGAAGGACCAGTTCCACAAGAACCGAAGACCAAAGGGATAAACTTGGAGCTGGAGTGATATGCACTGTAGGTGCTGAGGAGGTGGGTTCCAAGAAGGATGTCAGAGCAGAGGGCTTTGGAACTGGAATGGTTGAAGGAGGAGAGTAAGATGGAGTCCGTGGATAAGTCAACCCAAATCCTACAGGTGGATGGGTCTTAGAACGTGTGGGTAACCCCCTGGCTAACAACAGCTGGTCCACAAGACACACCACATCATGTTCAGACAGGCTTCTCATAGATCTAGTGGATACTCCAGATGGAGAGTCAGGACGTTCAATGACAGGGCTATACACTTGGCCCAGAAACAGATCTATGGAAGGGGAGGATTGGGTCCGTAGTGCAAGGTCTACCGGCACTGAGGTCTCAAGTTTCAAGACCGGTAGTAGAGGAGCCAGTTCCAGTGAAGTCGGTAAAATGCTCAGTGCCAAAGTGGCACTCGGAGCCAAAATGGTCAGTTCCAAAATGGTAACTAACAAAGTCATTGAAGGTGTGCCCTGAGCCGAAGTGGCTGCAGGTGCTGAAGTCAAAATGGGAATAGTAAGGTCTATAATCGGTGCCAAAACTGGCTCCAGTATCAAAGGTTTTGAGATGCTCGGGGACAAGGAAGATGGAGCCATAGAGGCAGATTTATGCTCCAAAGACAACTTTGGGGCCTTAGATTTTGCAGGCTTGCCTTGATCACCTGATGGTGAGGAAGGAACCAAGTTGGACCTTTTTTTGTCTTTAGTAGGAAGGGTTGAGACCTCCATTGCAGAAATGGCCTCTGAAAAGGGGGTCTTGAATAACCCCTTCAGAATAAGTTTATTTTTGCATCCATTAAGAGTGGGTTGATGGAAACTCTGACAAATGTCACATGGAGGCTGCACAAAAATGTGGAGCACTTCCAAACAGTACACACAGTCATTGTGAGAATCACTATTAGGTAGCTTGCCATTACATGAAACACAGTGCTTAAAAGCTGAAGTACCCTTCTTATCAGACATGTTTAGAAAGAGACACTACAGGCCAACAGTATGATCCAGTTAGTCAAACAATGTTCAACGAAGTCACAATTATCAATACAGATGTGTAGAGAAAATAGAAAAAACCTTACTAAAAACCAAAGCCAATAGGTGAAACAGAAAATACAATACCAGGAATGATATTGAAGGAATACCACAAGGGTAAGGGAGGAAAAGTCTTATGAACAATGCTACTTAAAAGTTTACCAATGTTAATACGGATAGAGTAGAGAAGAAAAAATAAGATTAGACAGAAGAAAACACTCTAGAAATACTAATCACTCAATAAAATATGAAGATTTAGAAAAACATTCACACAAATATCAAACAAAGTTCCACTTAGCTGAGAGCTCGGTTAAAACGCGGCTTTACAGCTAAGTGCCACACGAGATCTGAGGTAACAGTGAGAAGGGCATTCTGGGTACAGACTTAGCTCAAGAGTATTTTTGGCTGGCGCAAGCTTGGTAAAAAGGCCGACTCGATTCCGAGGGCTTGGAACCAAACCCATCAGTGATGAATGGAAAGAAGACTAACAACATCAGATTAATAGATATCAACTACAAAGCTAGTTTGTCACCTGTAGAAAGTCTTATAATTAATTGGAATAAATACCTTTTTACTATGGACGAGAGGCTCTCTATAATTAAAATGATTATTCTCTCCAAAATGTTATACACAGTACAATCCTTATTTTTATCTCCTTCTAAAACCATTATAAAAAAGTTACATTTTTTAATTTTAAGATTCTTATGGTTTCCTAATAAACCTAGAATAGCACTAAGTAACCATATTAGAGATTGGTCAAATGGAGGTATTGGGTTACCAGACTTAGAATTATACTCTATTGCATCTATTAGCAAAACAATAATTCTATGGTCAAATAGTTTTTATATTGTTAAATAGAAAGATATTCTTGGAAACTTCTTGACTCGATCAATTTTTTTGAGGCATCCAAACCAATCTTTAACCCCAAATAATTCTATGTATTGGTTATTAAAAGAACAACTTGCAATTAATATCAATTCTAAAGTCAATTCTGACACTATTAATATAACAAGTACTCTGAGAAACTTCATTTATAAAAACCCAGTCTCTAAAGCATGTTTTTTCTCATTTTTCCAATAGCTTATACTCAAAATATTACTTCTTTAAATTTATCTGTAATGATTACTTTTAAAGAAAACAACCTCATTTATTGGTCTCAATTGCTAAATAAAGAAAATGTTTTCTCCGTACAGTATATAATCAATAGGTTTAATTTATATAAAGCTCTATGACTACATGTTCAAAACTGTGTACATGTTGAATGAAGAATTGAAGTTATGCAACCATCTGTAAGAAGTCTGTACCTAACTTTATTTTTATAATGATTCTTGTACAACAAAAATAAATGGAAATAACATATTATCCAAAATATATAAAACAGTAAGAAAATAAGTACAATATGTTGAAGAAGTGCATTGGAATTATTTAAAACTTACAAATAATAAATCTCCCAGTGAAGAAGATAAACAATTATTTCTATTACCATCCAAACTAACATCTTTACTTAAATGAAATTGTTTTTGTGGAAATTTTTTATACAGGTCTTTTTGCATACCACATAAAATAGCAATAATATCTAAAACTAAAATTGCTTGTTGAAGGTGAAAATTAGACATTAAAGCTGATTGGGAACAAATATTTTTGAATGTGTTGAAATTAAACCATATTGGAAAAAAAATCAATAATTTCTTACAGGCTTTATTTTCTGACAAATTCATCCTAACCAAATCCTTGGCTCTTTTTAATACTCCAATACCCATGTGTGTTACAAAACTGAAATATCCAATTCTGTGAAGCTTATTGACAATAACAAGAAAGTGGAAAAGTGATAGTACTCCCTTCTTCAATTAATTTCAGAACATTGCCTCTGAAGTAACTCATCTGGGGATTATTATAATAAGATCAAGATCCACAACAATCACTTCCTCATACAATGCATGGAAAAGACTAAGTGAACTCTTAAACAAGTAATGATTGTTTTCTTAGGAATAATTGAAATTGTATATTATGTATGTACATATGAGTTAGCAGACACCCCTCTAAATAGTTGTTTTAATTAGTTGTTTTATATGTTTTTTATGATAGTTAAAGAATTGATTTATGTTCAGTTTTTCCTTTCACTATGTTAATTGTTTCCTTTTTAATGAAATGTTATTATTGTTTGTTTTCAAAAAAATTCAAATAAAATGTTTGAAGAACAAAAAAGAAAGGTCTCCTTGCCCAATGCATGTGCAAGGGATTTTACAAATGGAAAAGTCACTAATAATAGCAGATTTGCCTAAATAGTTGGAATCATGAATTACAACAGGGAATTTATAGAGGATTACGCAGCTGTGGCAGCTCCTCTATACAAAATGTTGCAGGAACAAAATAATTCTACCCTTTTAGAGTGAGGACCACATGAGGACAAAGCATTTTCACAGATAAAGGTAAAGTTACCATAAGCTACAGAATTAATAGCACCCATACCAAAGTTGACATTTGTGTTACAAGCAGCAGCCGGAAAGAAAGCATTATCTGTTGTATTGTTACAGGAATGGCCACATGGTAGTGACAACAAGATAAAAAAAATTACGTCCTGTCAGCTTCTGTAGTCGTAAAATGACTCCAGTGGAAATGGGCTACCACTTTATGTATACAATGATTAGCCATTTATTAGGGTATTAAGCAAAGTGAGTACTTAACTATATTTTCCAGAATTATAGTACAAACATCACACCAAGCAGTCAAAGCTCTGGTAGACAATTTTGAAATAAATGAAATAACAGATGGTATTATCCAAGCAGTCTTTACAAAATGGATGGCACTTTTTGGAATAAAAACTGTCACCATACAGACATGGGACAGATATTATTTGTCAAATCACATGGGCTATGAAGACAGACAGCATAACTGCTTAGACAAAATAATGACACCTGATGTACAATTTTTGGCATCTGACTTTGACCATTTTAAGCCATCTGTCTTTGTCAATGGAGCAAAGTTTTGTGACAAAGGTAAATACTGGACAGGATTTGCCTTGGTTCCAGAAAATCACAAGTTGGGGTCTCCTGAACTACTCAAGTTACCAGGACACATATCAGCTCAGAGAGCTGAATTAGAGGCAGTACTGTATGTGCTTAAATATTACAATCCTGTTAACTTTTTCTCAGACAGTGCCTATGTTGTAAATTATTTAAGACTGCACATGGACACTTGGTTAAGGCGAAAATTTGTAGACAGTGCAAGCAAACCACTGCAACATGCTGAAGTATTAAAAGACATATATAAAATAATGACAATGTCAAACCAGCAGGGGCAATACAGTATCTTAAAGGTAAAAGCACATCAGAAACCAACAAGTAAAACTTTCAGGTTAAATGTATTAGCTGACACATTAGCAAAACAAGCAGCACAGAATGGAAAAGAACTTTCAGGATATGCATATACTAATACAGAAGTCAGTGCCTTAAAAGACCTAGACATAGAGTCAATTGAAGAAGGTTCATAGGTAAGTACTAGGCTATTAGCCCTAGGGCCTATATAAGCCTAGCCAAAAAGGTACCCTGGCTTTCACCACCCAAGAAAAGACCTTATAAATATCCAAAAACAACAGGACTTAAAAGAAGAAACTGATCAGTAGATGCTAGCAGGAATACCACCAGAGGAGTATTATGCATACACTACTTCTAAAGGATTGCATTTGCCATATGTGCCTTTTCAGTTGGCAAGGCAGTTGGTCAAGTTAAATCACCAAATACTGGGATATCTATGAGCTGATAAACTATGAGCAGTTGTAAAAGAAAAATACTGGAACCCAAGTTTAAAAAAGATCTGTAGGTTAATTGTAGAGGAATGTCTAATCTGTCTGCAGGTAAATGCTAAAAGTAAAAAAAAAAAAAAGTTATGTACCTACCATAACGTTCCATGTTAGTTGTTTTCATCTCGCCTTCTTTCTTGCTGGTTGGGAATGGAGCTGATCCTCGGCTCTGACTTGGTCATCTTCAATAGCTCGAGAGCTGTTCACTGGCTCGAGGCTACCCCTTATCCCATGATGCGTAGCGATAGCTACCCAGATCTCGTTTGAAATAGCTAACTCCAGACATAACAACAGAATAAACCAGTCCAAAAAAAATAGGTTGACTTTACCTGCCATATTCTCTAAGTCAATAGAGAAAAAATAAGAGAACACACAGCCAGTGAAACAGTAACTCCTCTCGGTCCACTAGGACAGGAGAACGGAGGGTGGGACGCAAGAAAGAAGGCGAGTTGAAGACAACCGACATGGAACATTATGGTAGGTACATAACTTCTTTATGTTAAGTTGTCTATCTCACCTTCATTCTTGCTGGTTGGGACAGCATCCCTAGCACCTAATATCCTGGGTGGCTCAGTGGAACAGACTCTTCAGAACAGTGGAACCAAAGTCGGCTCTGCTCCTGGAGACCATATCCAGCTTGTAATGAGAAATAAAGGTATGAGGGTTTGCCCACGTGGCAGCTGCACAGATAGAATCCATGGGCAACCTAGACTGGAAGGCTACAGAGGTGGCCAAGGCCCTAGTAGAATGACCTTTTGGTTTAATAGGTAACTCCTTGTTTCTTAAATGATAAATTAAAGTAATAGTGTGTGACAACCATCTAGACAAGGTTACCTTGGAAACTGGGAGACCTTGTTTGCCTAAGGCATAAAAAAGGAATAATTGGTCCGACTTCCTTATTTCTTTAGTTCTGTGCAGGTAAAAACACAATTATCTATGAAGGTCCAATTGGTGCAGTTTGTACTCTGCCTTGTTGGTATGATTAGGAAAAAACACAGGAAGATCTATAGATTGGTTTAAATTATTTTCTGAGCAGACTTTAGGAAGAAATGAAGGATTAGTCCTCAGGGCAATCCTGTCCTTATGAAAAAACAAGTAGGGAGGATGAACACATAGTGCCTGAAGTTCGGAGATGCATCTGGCTGAAGTAATAGCTACCAGAAAGAGTGTCTTCCAAGATAGAAACTTGATGGAGCAGGACACTGCTGGTTCAAAAGGAGGCAGAATTAAGGAAGTTAGGACTAAATTAAGGTCCCAAGGAGGAGGGGGATCTCTCACTGGAGGCCTAAGAAGAATTGTCCCTCTCAGAAAAGCTTTACAGAGCTTATGAGATGTAATCTTAGAATTTGACAAATCAACATGAAAGTTAGAAATGCCGCTAATTGTACCCTGATCGTAGCGGAAGTGGACCCGGAGTGAAACAGTTGTGCTAGGAATTCCAGAATTTCATGGACTGGGGCTGAAAAGGGATCCACATTCCTAGCCTCTGCCCAACAAGAAAAACATTTCCATTTGCTAGCATAAGTTTTTCTCATTGTAGACTTGTGAGAGGAGACGATAATCTCATGTACTGCTGGGGAAATGCTGGGAAGCCTGGCTAAGGTTGGAAGTGGAGCAACCAAGCTGTGAGCTGGAGAGTTTGGAGGGATTGATGCAACCCGCCTGATTGATGAATCAGGAGATCTGGAATTGGGTCCAGAGTCCAGGGTTGGTCGAGAAGGTAATGGTGCAGGAACAAGAACCATATCTGTCGAGGCCATTAGGGGCCAATGAGGATCATTTTGCAACCCAACGATTTTGCTTTCTGTATGAGTTTCGGTATCAGGGGAAATGGAGGAAAAGCATAAAGAAGTCCCTGAGACCAATCGTGGACTAAAGCATCTCTGGGTATGTGACCTGGAAGCAGAAGAAGGGAGAAGTAGTTGCTGCATTTGCTGTTGAAGGGGGTGGCAAAAAGAATGCAGCAAGGCTGTCCCCATTTGCAGAAAATAAGATCCGCAACTTCCTGATTCAGAGGCCACTTATGAGGCATGAGGATAGCTCTGCTGAGCCTGTCCGCTATGACGTTGGATCTCCCAGGGATGTGCATCACAATCAGAAAACGTTGGGAGGAACTCACCCACTGCCAAAGTCTGAGTGCTTCTCGACACTGGGGGTAGGATCTGGTTCCGCCCTGCTTGTTGATGTACCACACCACTGACATGTTGTCTGTTTGAATTGCAATGGTCCCGGAAGGAAGAGAGTTTTGAAGGGCTTGCAACGCCAGGAGCACGGCTCTTATTTCTGGGACATTTATGTGCAGATGGTACTCGTGAGGTTGCTAAGTGCCTTGGACTGTCCTGCCCAGATAATAGCCCCCCACCCTGTCATCATTGTGGCTACCGGAGGGGGTTAAATGAAAGGTCTGCCCTGAGTAATTAGTGGGGAGACCATCCACCAAGAAAGATGTCTTTTGCATGCATTCATGATCAGGATCATGTGAATCATGGGTAGCTCTTGGAAGGACTACTGAGTGAACAGAAGCCACTGAAGAATTCTCATATGATAGCGCACTAATGGGATTAGAAGAATGGCTGCTGCCATGGAACGTTGAGTTTGAAGGACGTACCTGACTTGGATCCTTTTGCTCTGCATCAGAATCTGTACTTGCTGATGAATTGCGGACAACCTTTCTAGTGGTAGCCTTGCAAACATATCCCTTGTGTCTAAGGCTGCTCCTATGTAAGCGATAGATTGACAGGGCAACAAAGCAGATTTTTCAAAATTTATTGTAATGCCTAGCTGGGAGCAGATTGTGATTGTGTAGTCCCGTGCTTGCAGGGGTTGATGCCTGGTGGTAGCAGTGAGGAGCCAGTCATCTAGATATGGAAACACCTGGAATCCTTTATGTCTCAGGTGAGCCGTGACCACTGCCATACATTTGGTGAGCACCCTGGGGGCTTTGGTGAGACCAAAGGGCAGAGCTCTGAACTGATAATGACTGGCCCCCAGCCGGAAGTGAAGATATCTCCTGGAGCGCCTGTCCATCTTGATATGGTAGTACGTGTCCTGAAGATCTGTTGAGCACATCCAATTGTCCTGACCCAGAAAGGGTAGAATGGACTGTAGCCTGACCATCTGAAACTTTGTTCTTTGTACAGACCTGTTTAGTCTGCTGAGATCCAGAATCAGTCTCCAGTCCCCTGTCATTTTTTGGTACTAAAAAGAACCTTGAGTAAGTTCCAGATCCGTGCTGGCCTGCCGGGACTTCCTGAATGGCTCTTTTTTCTAGCAGTTTTGAAACTTCTATTACTGCTTGCTCCTTCAGATTGGGTGGGACATCTGGAAGGGTCTTCCTTGACTGTACGGGGAGTTGATAGAAGGGAATTTTGTAACCTCCGTATATAATGGACCGCACCCATTTGTCTTGTGTTAAACTTTGCCAGGCTTTTGGATACAGTGAAAGTCTTCCCCTGACTGCCTCCAGAGGTGAGCAGCCAGGCAACCCTTCAGGGATGCTGAAAGGGCTTATCAGAGAAAGATTCTCTGTTGCCCTGGTTCTGAGGACGCCCTCTGCCACGAGGGCGGCGTCGATTATTGTTGTTTCCCGCTCTGCCTCTGGAGGAAAATTCACTACCTGTGTCAGGCAAGGCTCCCTGAGATTTACAGAACCACATCTTCCCACTCTTCTGACCCTTGGGGTAAGGTCTAGAGGGAGTGGAAAAATGGACTTCTATGGCAGAAAGAGTCTTGCCTTCTTGCTCATACCTAGTCAAAGTGTCTTTCATCTGTGGTCCAAAAAGAAAGGAACCATCAAAAGGAGTGTTGGTGAAGGATGCTCAAAAGGGTTCCATAAAGTTACACAGCTGCATCCACGCATGCCTCCTAAAGGCCACACCCATACCTGCGGCTCTACTCGCCCCATCGGCTTCATAGGAAATGAACCTCATGGAGGAGTTAACAACAGAATTAAGTGTCGCTAGCTGGGAAGCTACTTTGGCTTGTGCTCCCTCAGCTGTTGGATCTTGAAGGGTAGGTATCTCCGAGCTCTTTAAGGAGATCCCTTTGAAGTTGGGTAAAATGACATAAGTAGTTCAGTGACCTCATAGAGAAGGTTGCTGAAGTGAATATTCACTTCCCGTATCTGTCCATTGTCCTAGACTCCTTGTTAGGGGGATGGACAGACGAAGAGGTCTCCACTAACTCTTTTTTTGGTGGCTGCTGCTATCACCATGGCATCAACAGGAATACCTTTAGAAAGGAATTGCTTTAGCTGAGGTGCTGTAATGAATTTACCAGGTCTCCTCGGAGTTGGTTTCACTGTATCCGGAGCTGACCAAGCCTTTTGAGCCACCACTGTCATAAGTGGATTGAAAGGCAGAGAAACCCAGGAGGTGGAGGGTCGGGTACCAAAAGCATCCAGAAATACATACTCATCCTCGGTGGGGGCTAGGGGAGTCCAGTTCCCCCCTCTGATTAAGCATTTCTAGGATGTCCGATAAGGAAACATCTTCATTGGGGGATCTCGGGGACCTTTCCAAATCATCTAAGTCTATATCAGAAGTGACAGACTCGGGGGAGTCAATGTGCTTCCTCTTACACTTTTTCTTCCAAGTTGGCTCCTCTGAGTGATCAGGAGAGGCCTCAGAAGAGGAGGAAACACCCAATGGGGTGTCCTGGAGCATTGGTTCCCTACGCTTAGGCTCTGGAGGAAGAGCAGAGGTTGGCACAGGCACTACAGGGGATGGAGCCAGTGGGGCTGAAAGTGGAGCTGACTCAGAGGACAGCACACTCCA
Source organism: Protopterus annectens (assembly GCF_019279795.1). Taxonomy (NCBI): domain Eukaryota; kingdom Metazoa; phylum Chordata; order Ceratodontiformes; family Protopteridae; genus Protopterus; species Protopterus annectens. The sequence goes on from NC_056745.1 coordinate 298,839,370, forward strand.
CATGACATCAAAGGCGTCTCTGCCATGATGCAGAGAAAGCTCTGGTTCCAAAGAAATAGGAATCTTTCTCCACACTGAGGGGGATGGCTCTGAGGCCGATGTTTGAGCTGAGCTCACCTACGTCGAAGCTTCGAGAGGGAGAATGGGGTTGGACAAGGGTCCGATGCCATTCACCCCCTTGGAGCCAACAAGGGAGCCATGGTTCCCAGATCCCTCGATGGAAGGTACTACCGAGGGAATCAGAGCCGATGTCAGAACCGAAGGAGATAGAGTTATCGGAGCCAACAGTTCCACTATTTGAACCCCAACGAACTCCGGCTCCGAACTCATTGGAGTTAGAGGAGGAACATCAAGAGAAGTGGATAAGCCGATACCTGTTGAGGAGGGCTGGACAAAAATTTAGCTAGTGCCTGCGACTTTAGCTACCTACTGACTACTCTCTCCACATCATGATCTGACAGCCTAGAGGATCGAGAGGAGTGAGAGGATAGGTGACTACGCTCGCTCTGAAGCAAAGGATACAGAGGAGCCGAATGCACTGACTCTAAGGAAGGGGACCTCAGCCTTTTGTGGCTCCACGATGGCTCCTAAGCCTCTGATGGAGCCGATAGGGAGATTGTCTTGTCGGTGCCAGCTGGAACCGACGTAGAAGGTAAATCCTGTATCGAAGTAGGCTCTGAAATTGGAGCCAATGGCTTAGTGGATTTAGGGGATTTCACTGGCTGTGAACTCTTGGCCGGTGAATCCTGGGGTTTTAACAGACCCCTGAGAATCAACTTATTCTTACACTCCTGAAGGACTCTTGGACTAAAGGCATGGCAAACAGAACAAGAGTCCTGCAGGTGCACAGCGCCTAAACAATAGACACAAGAAGTGTGCCCATCTGTCAGAGACATCTTCTGACAGAATGAGTCACACTTCTTAAACCCAGAAACCTTAGCTTCCTTGGACATACTGTAGTGGATAAGGAGGCAAACCAATTTAACCAACAATAAAAAGAGCAATTTTCAGTTCTACAAGAACAAAAAACACACCTACTGAAAAGGCACACAAAAGGATATAGATAAAGTTTTTTTTTTAAAAGGTAACAGGAAAGCCTCTAATTTAAATGGCTAGCCTATAAGAAAAAGCAGAAGGGGAGGGGTGAGGGAGAACTCTCTAAGTTAAATGAGTTCTACAAGAGGAGGGATAGTATAGAATAAACAATTACCTACTACAGTAAAAACACTATCACTAAAAATAAGATATTAGAAGAGTTAAACTCTAATAAGAATTTACACAAAAAACTCTATAAAAGCCTGAGCCAGAAAAATGACACCTCGCAGCTGAAGTGGCAAATGAGATCAGGGTAGCTATTGCTAGGCATCATGGGATAAGGGGTAGCCTCGAGCCAGTAAACAGCTCTCGAGCTATTGAAGATGGCTAATTCGGAGCTGAGGATTGGCTCCGATCCCAACCAGCAAGAATGAAGGCAAGATAGACAACTTGACATCCTCAGTTACATCAAGTACAGTCAGCATATGGGCCATGGTATGCAGTTCAAATAGATTATGCAGGTCCCTTGTCAACTACAAAGGGAGGGTACAGATACCTACTAGTAGTAATGGACTTTTTTTCAAAATGGGTAGAGGCAATTCCCACTAAAACCATGACAGCAAAGGCAACAGCAGAAGCTTTATGGAAAAATATTTTCTGTCATTGGGATGGCCAAGAATTATTGAATCAGACAATAGTCCACAATTTGTCAGTGACCTAATAAAGCAAATGAGTAACCTGTTAGGAATTCAGCAAAGATTTCATGTGCCTTATCACCCACAGTCAAATGGAATTGCAGAGCAAATGAATCGTATGCTCAAGGAGCATGTCAGAAAAGCATGTCTTGAAAAGGGAAATGCATGGGTGCAACATTTACCATGCATACTTATGGGCATAAGGGCAACACCTAACAGTAAGACAGGAATATCTCCTTATGAGATCATGACAGAAAGAAAAATGCCATTACAGTTACCTTTTGATGCTGATACACCAGACGGTAGACCTATGTTAGAAACCAGTAAGCATCAGCAATGGTTAAAACAGCTTACAGAAATATGTGACTATAGTGTAAGAGAGCAAGCTTTCCACTTATGAAAAAAGTCCCACTATTATCACCAGAAGAAATCCTTCCCTGTGGAACAAAGGTATTAGTAAAAATGTTTCAGAAGTAAGGACCATGGGATAGCAATTGGCAGGGACCTTTTGAAGCAGTGAAACAAATAGGTCCATTGGTGTACAAAATAAAAGGCAAAAAGAAAAACAAAACAGTGTTAGTGCATAAAGATCAAATGAGAATAATCAAAAGCAGTAAAGAGACAGTCACACTGCCTAAAGTGCACCTGTTTGGAATACAGAAGAGCAAAAGGCAGATAGCAGATGTAAATAATATAAATGTTTGTGGTTTTAAATGTGTGTTAATTAAGCCAATATCTCTTGTGTTTTTTACAGTTTTCTGTAATTGTATAATAGCACCATGAGTAGCAGACACCCCAGCAGAAAGAGCATACAAGACTAATGCTACTAACATAAGGTTGTACTGGGCAAATGATACTACAAATAGAATTCAAGGTAATTTCTCTTGTCCAGGGGGACAAAATGTCATGTTGCAAATCTTTCCTTAGACCAGAGTGTCATGGTTTGCAAAACAGCCAAAGGGCAAACATATATTTGATTTTCACACTGTAAAGCAAATATATCTTTACTAAACAATACTGTAATGAAATGCTGCATACTACAGGGGGAAAAGGCACTCTTTCAATTTTACACTAACTGTGTAAACAGTACTGCAGACGGGACTAAAATAAAAGTACAAGAGGAAAACATATTGATCTGTATTAATGACTCAGTAATCATTGGAAGACATCCTTGCCTTTTTGTTATCAGAACTTTTAATAATAATCCTATAGCCAAGTTTGATCAAGTAAGCATAGTGCCATTAACATGTACGGTAGTGGGGCAAAACTGCCAAAAACAGTAGTTGTATCTTTCGGCTTTTCCCGGTTAGGGGTCGTCACAGCGGAACTCAGGTCCGCTAATGATTGGCAGTAGATTTTTACATGCCGAGTTGCCAGCTCTGACACACAACCTTCAACTAAGGTACGCCCATTCATGTATGTCTCCACACAGAAGACGCTTTAGCTGAGAATCGAACAGGACGTCTTACTGTGAGGCGACAATGCTACTGCAGCACCACCACTGCAGTACGTAGAGAACATTTAGTATCCTATTTTCTCCTGATACTACTGGCTGTAGAAGACAGAGGGCTTGGTAGGGCACTCTTTTAGGGGGTGTGGGTACAAGCCTAGGGGCATTAAATTTAGTTGACATAGAAATACTGGCAAACAGATTAAAACTGACAGGTCAGGATACATCACAAATTGTACATCTACAAGTCACAATGATTACCTACTATATGGCATCACAAAAAGAGCATGTTCATTTTCAAAAGAAATTCCTACAACATTTTAATGATTCTTTAATTAGTAGATTAGGGGTTGATGTTAATGTTACTAAATTTGTAGACTCGATTAAATGTACTTTACAGTCTTTGTATGTACAAATGCAAAAAAAAAATAAGTTCAGAGTAAACTAATATCTAGTAATGAATATATGTGGAAAACCATGTTTGAAAAATGGATCCCAAGTACTAACTGGATTGAAATGCATGGGCAGCAAACAGTCTGCACAAATGATTACTGTACAGGAAAAGTTACACATTATAATGTAATAAGCTCAAAAGTAATATGTCAAATCGTAGTTTTACCACTGGTTTTTGGACCACCATTCTTTCCATATCAGTATTGGTTGCCCCAACTATTGGGAAATTATATTGATTTACAAAATAGAGCTCAGAAAATTGAACATTGCACTAAAAAAGCCAATGGACTGGCGTGAGGTCAGCACTCACCAGTATATGAACCATACTTTTACACATTCCATACATCTATGTAAATGGACAATTTTACCTTCTAGTTTTGAAATGTTTTCAGAAATAGGCCCACAGTTTGTATGCATCATCACAAATCAAAGTTTAGCATTTACTAAACAACATCCTTTCATAGAGTGTCTCAACAAACTTATCCGTTTAGTATGGCATAATGACACATATGTGTTTACTCCAGAAAACAAGGCTGTAATGCCTTTGCAATGGAATCAACAAGCATTGTCAATGATTAATGTACGAATTTCACTAGAATCGCTATATAGAGCCATAAATGAAAGTAAATGCCTAACTGAGCAGCTGCAAAAGTAAATAAAACAATCCTAAGTCATGAATTAAATTTTGTAATTGTAAAAAATAAGCTAATCAAGCTCGCAGAAAAAACTGAAGCCGATACAGTTCATAACTGGTGAAACATTTTCACATGATCATCTACAAAAGGAAAACAGTTGTTAGATTGGATAATTCATCCAATTCTAGTTGTAATGGTTATCATTGTGTTAACCATATTAAAAAAACTGTGTTTAAACCTGCTGTATCAAAAAAAAACTAAAGGTTTTGTTTCCCAATGTGTTCCCTGTAAACCATAATAAAAACTAAGATTTGACCAAAAGTATATACCAATGTAAACTGTTTTGTGTGTTTTAAAACAAAAAGGGAGAACTGTTAGATATATGTTAAGACATTTATAACAGTGCATATATATTTTTTGTTTATTAGAATATATGTGTAATAAATATAGCAGTGCAGGTACACTTCTGTTAGTTAGTTAGCTCCATGTACACTTCTGTTTGCTAGAATACATGTAGGAAAATATAGTCAGACTGCTCTTAGCTGAAGGCATCCAACTGTGTATGTAATACAAAATATCTTTGTTTCTGGTACAGCTTCAAGGAAATGCTGATAAGGATAACTCCTTAATTCCTGAGACACAGGTGCAAGAAATGAACAACTCCCTACTGGGTTAGAAAGAGGAACAGGAACGACTCCCTAGATTGTCACATCACACAATTCACCTTGAAACAGACACAAAATAGCTTAACAACAGACTGCATTACATCAACATCAAAAGACTGCTTTTATAAAAAAAAGTATAAACAGAGCAGTGACTGAATAATATCTGATTTCTTGTTAGATCTGTATGCTGGAGATCATCTGTGCTGTTTGAAAAACTTAATTTTAGATATTAAAAGCTGTAAACTGTACAGTATTGTACGTGTTGTCTGTTGCATAGACAAGTTATTTTATTAGTACTACACAAGAAAGTTAATAATATAGTGCTAAAAAGGTTAATAGTCTGCAATGTTCAGTGTATTAATCAGACTTTTATTTTAACAAGGCACCAAAGCAGCAATACAGACATCTCCATTTAATTTTTCACTTTTCAACACAAACATCTGTACACATCAGTTTGATATACACATAACATACAGTTCTAATATATTTGTAACACAAGCATCCTATATAAATCAGTCTGATATTCACAAATGACATATAATTATTTACAAAATTCCAGCTAGCTGTGCTGGCTGTACCTCCTATCATCACATCTGCCACTTGTGAAACACACTCCGTAGCATATGAGATCAGTCACACAGAGATGTTTGACAGTGACCAAAGGGTGGCCAATTGCAAAGAAATGGTCTTTTTATCCTCTGCCAAAATGGACCCTGAGAGGAATTTGGTAATCTCTTCAGTCAAATCCCACTGGAACTTTGTAAAATGCACCAAATAATTCAGAGACCATAGGGCAAGTGTCGCTAAAGCAAATATTCTTTTCCCAAATCTGTCCAAGGCCCTAGACTCCCTGTTAGGATAACAGACAGAAGGGCTTTCTTTGGCAAGTTCCTTTTTGGTGGCTGCTGCCACCAGCATGGCATCAAATGGGGGCTTCCTGCTTCAATGGGCATCATCCTTGGGTGCAACTAGACTTGTCCAGTTTTCTAGGAATGGGTTCTGATATATCTGGATCCTTCTAAGCCCAATGTGAAATGAGCTCTACCACTTCATCCTCCAGTGATAGCACCCAGGATGTAGTTGAACCAGTTCTGAATGCCTTGAGAAATACCAACACCTCCTGTGAAGAGGTTTCATCTTTCTGTCTCAAAAGTTTGAGAATTTTTCCAAATGAGGCATACTCAGGGGATGATCTAGGGATCTCTCCCCTTCATCAAATTAGGTATCTTCCATTAAATGTTTCTGCAGGAATTAATGTTCCTCCTCTTGCACTTACACTTCTTGGGGACTTCCTCATGGTGGATTCAGGGAGGACCCAGAATTGTGTGGAGAGTCCTGCAAAAGGGCTAGCTCAAGTCTAGAAGTGATCAGCTGCCCTGATGGGACAGAATGAACAGACTCAGGATTCAAGACAGAAAGCTGAGGAGGGGTTGGACCCAAAGATGGCATGGATGTCCTATTTACAGTTATGAAGAGTGCTGTCTCCACTGCCTCAAAGAGGCAGAAGCTGATGGGGAGTACAGAACCATTCAAGTAGAAGCCAAAGCCACCTGCTGGAGAAATCCAAGACTTCTCCATTACCTGCCTCAAAGCAGAAGTAAGAAGGAGCCAAAACAAAAGTTATAACTAAAAAATAAAAAAGTCACCACCACGTCAAATTCCAAGCAAAATGGATATTTATTAAAACACAATTCCCAACAAGACATAGCTCTTTCACCTGTTTCATATAAGCATAATCAGAGTCATTGTTCTTGGCATTAAGTCTACTTAATATAGTAACAAGACACCAATCATAGGTTCATAGGTAGGTACTAGGCTATCAGTCCAAGGGCCTAAGTAAGCCTAGCCAACAAGATTCCCTGGCTTACATCACCCAAGAAAGTTATTTTCCTGTGCCACTGTCAAGTAGAGCCACAGAAGTGATCCCTGGGGTGTATTTCCTATTTCCCATCCACTCATTAAGATTTTTCTTGAAGAGTGCTAATGAGGAACTTTGCTTGACATAGATGGGTAGCTTGTTCCAGAGTATGAGAAGTCTCTGGGAAATGAATCTATCCCTCCAGCATGTCCTGTTTATTGTGGTGACAACGTTTAGGTCCGTAGAGCATGTAGCTCGGAGGGATAGGGATTTCTTTAAGTGTAGCATGTCCAACAGCTCTGGGTTTGACATAGCTTTATATATTAGGCAGAGATTGCCTACACTGGAGTAGGTAATATGCTATGGAGTAAAACTAAGTAAGTAAAAGCAGTCAATTTTAAAGAAACATTACACAGGCTGCCTACCATCAAACTTGCAAGACATAACCAGTTGTACAGAAAAAAGAAATTATGTCTTACCATAATGTTCCATCTGTGTTGTTCATCTTCTTTCATTCATCACTGATTGGTTCAGTTCTGAGTCTTTGGAAGCGAGTCAGCCTTTTTACCAAGATCGCACCAGCCAAAAAAACTCTTGAGCTAAGTTTCTACCCAGAATGCCCTTTTCCTTGTTACCTCAGATCGGGTTTGCTAGAGAAAGAGAAGTAAAGCCAAGGCCACATCTGCGTAAATACCCTAGGACACCACTTGGACCCAAAGCATCCCCAGGAGCCTTTGGATGGGAAGGATAGTGGAAAGTGATGAATGAAAGAAGATGAACAACACAGATGGAATGTTATGGTAAGACATAACTTCTTTATCTGATGTTGTTAATCTTCTTTCCATTCATTACTGATGGGACATAATCCAAAGTTATCTTGAGGTCCATGGGCGGACCTTATGGAAGAACATTCCTGAGTACCATGACCAAGTCCAATTTGTAATGATTGATAAAGATATGAGGCTTAGCCGAAGTAGCTGCTGCGCAGATGTCATCCACGGAAGCCCTGGAATGGAAAGCTATGATGTTGCCATATATCTAGTGGAGTGAGTTTTAACTTTTAGCATAGGTTCGTTACTGAGGGAATAGATGAAACGTATGCAGTCCCTTAGCTATTTCGATAATGTAACCTTGGAAACAGCATCTCCCATTCTGGGCCCAAAAAAAGAGATGAAAAGCTGTTCAGACTTATGGATAGGTTTAGTCCTATCTAAGTAAAATCTCAGTTGCCTATGTACATCCAAGGAGTGAAGGCAGTACTCTCCTCTATTGGAAAAATTCGGAGAAAACACTGGTAGGTCAATGGTCTGGTTAATGGAGAATTCAGAAACAACTTTGGGCAGGAAGGATGGATTCGTCCAAAGTGATACTCTGTCTTTATGGAAGACCAGATAGGGCCTCTTGATACACAATGCCTGTAGCTCCGAGACCCTTCTGGCAGACGTGATGGCTACCAAGAACAAACATTTCCAAAAACAAAACTTTAGGTCACAATTCACAGCAGGTTCAGAAGGTTTTTGAGTCAAAAACTGAAGGACTAAAGTGATGTTCCATGGTTCCACATGCTATCTGACAGGAGGCCTGATATGAGAGGTTCCCTTGAGGAAGGCCTTGAATAGACGTAAAGAGATAAGACTGGTGCCATCTGTACCACTGTGGAAAAGAGAAATTGCCGCTAGGTGTACTCATACAGTAGAGGCAGAGGCTCCATTATCAAAAAACTTAGCCGAGTATTGAAGTATCGCAGTTACTGGAGCTGAATAAGGGTCTAGCATGTTGACCATAGGCCAAATGGAGAACCTTTTCCAATCATCCTGATATAGTTTTCTGGTGGATAGTTTATGACAGGCCAGAATGATGTCTTGAACTGGCGAGGAGAGGTTAGCTTGCCTGGCAACTAATGGAAGTGGAGAAACCAAGCTGTCAGCTTGAGAATGGACAGATTTGGGTGGCTCAACCCTTGGGGTGAGTAATCAGATCTGGAAGAGGGTCCAGAATCCATGGCAGGTATACTAGATGAGGCCAAAGGAAGGGGAACCAAACATATTGAGGCCAGAACAGAACTATGAGGATCACCGATCTCAACCGAAGAGCTTTCTTTAGAAATTGTGGAATTAGTGGAATGGGGGAATAGGTGTAAGGAAGTCCTGTGGGCCAATCGTAGATTAGAGCAGAGGAAGAAGGGCAAAATAGCTGCTGCACTTGTTCAAAGGAGAGGCAAAAGATTGCAGCAAGGTTGGCCCCAGTGGCTGAAGATTTCTGTCGCCACTTGGGGTTGAGGAACCACTCATGATGCAGGAAGATGCATCTGCTCAGTTTTTCCACAACTATTTTGGAGCTCCCCGGGATATGCACTGTTATCAGAAAGCGGTTGGAAGCTATCACCCACTGATAAATTTGCATGGCTTCTTGACACAGGGTGTAGGACTTGGTTCCTCCTTGAATGTTAATATACCAGACCACTGACATATTGTCTGACTGAATTGCTATTGTCCCAGAAGGAAGAGCCAAATGAAAGTCCTGCAATGCTAACAGCACTGCTCTCAGTTCCAGAACATTGATATGCAGGTGGGCCAATGAGATGGACCATGTGCCTTGGATTGTCTTCCCCTGTAAATGGCCCCACCCACACAATCAGAGAAGCATCCATGGTCACAATGGTAATGTGCTGACGGGATTGAAATGGGCTGCTCCAAAGTTCTGTATCTGGCCTCATCCACCAAAGGAGGTCCTGTTTGCAGGAGTTGGTTATTCGAATCTGGTAATAGAGGGGGTGATAGTTGGGGAATCATTGACAAAGAAGGAGCTATTGCAGGATCTGCATATGTAGCTTCACTAGAGGCACTATTGGTATAGAAATTACCATAGAATCCAGGGCCTGAAGAACTTCCTTTGCTGAAACATTTGTGTGACAGACTATCACTCGGAGCTGGAGCCTCAAATGCTGGAGTCTGTGATTTGGGAGTGATACTAGACAGGACTGGGTATTGAACAGTGCTCCAATGAATTCTATTTGTTGTGTAGGAGTAAGGTTTGATTTCTCCAAATGTATCATTATTCCTAATAATTTTGCCGGAGAGAGAGAATATAATGCAATGCTGTTACCAGAAGATGCTAGATGTAGTGAGGAGCAAGTCATCCAAATATGGAAATACCCGGAATCCTTGTAGTCTCACGTGAGTTGTGACCACTGCCATGCATTTTGTGAACACTCTGGGGGCTGTAAGTCTGAATGGCAGGGCATGAAATTGTTAATGACTGGCCCCAAGCAAGAAGTGAAGCAGACTCCTGGAGCATTTGTCCATCTTGATGTGATAATACGCATCCCGGAAATCTATCGAGTACATCCAATGCTCAAAAAGGGGAGAATGGACTAAACCATGACCATCTGGAATTTGGTTTGGGTGACAGACTTGTTTAAGCTGCTGAGATCCAAAATGGGCTCCAGTCCCTGTCTTTTTTTGGCATCAGAAAGAATCTTGAGTAAAATCCAGATCTGCTTGGTCTGGTGGGGAATGGTTCGATGACTCTTTTTTGAGACAGCTTTATTATCTCTGAAGCTGCTGGTTCCCTTTGACTGGGTGGAATGTTGGGAGGCTTTCTCGGAAGATTTGGCTGAAAAGATAGAGGAACTGTGTAACCTGTGGTGATGATACTCTGCACCCAGTGATCTGTGGTAATTGATTGCCAGGCAGCTTGTTGCAGAGGGAAATAACCCATGTCTGCTTCCAGAGGTAAGCAATCAGGCTGCTCCTCAGGAGCGCTGGTAAGCTGTCCAGAGAAGGAGTCCCTAGAGCCTTGGTTAAGAAGACTCCCTATGTCTCTGTAGGAGCGTCTACTGGAATTGTTACTCCCTCTGCCCCTGGGGGTATCATCACCATGTGCAGCACGGAAAGGACCCTGAGATTTTTTGTGCCACATTTTCCCACTCCTCTGATTCCTGGAGAAGGTATGTTGAGAACTGGAAAACCATAGGCCCACGGCAGACAGGGTCTTTCCAACTTGCTCGCACATGGCTAGGCTGTCCTTCACTTTGGAGCCAAAAAGGGACTATGCTTCAATGGGAGTATTCAAAAAGGAAGACTTGAAGGGGTCCGTGAGGTCACAAATGTGCATCCAGGCATGACGTCTCATGACAGTGCCTGAACCTGCTGCTATGGCTGCCCCTTCGGTCTCATGTGAAAGCAACCTCATTGACAAGTTGGATATCAATTCCAGGTTTGCGAGCTTCAAGACCACTTTGTCCCTGTCCTGTGAGTGTCCCAGAGAGTTCGGACATCAAGTCCCTCTGGAGCCTCATAAAATGTGTCAAATAGTTCAGGGACCATATAGCAAAGGTCCCTGATGCAAAAACTCACTTCCCAAGTCTGTCCACTGCCCGGTACTCCCTGTTGGGTGGGTGGACAGTGGTACTTTCCTCAGCCAGGTCCTGTTTCATGGCTGCTGTCACCACCATAGCATCAACTGCTAACCCTTTGAACCAATGTGGGTTCTCTTTGAGAGGGGAAAGATTTTTGTCAGGTCTCCGAGGGATCACCTCAGTGGAATTGTGGTTCTTCCAAGTGCGCTGCATGATGAGCTGGATGAGCTCATCGGCAAGCAGGGTCACCCAAGAGGTAGAAGGCTGGGCATGAAAAGCCTGCAGGAACACAGTCTCATCAGACAAATGGTTGGAGGGCTTCCAGTCACCTATCTGTTTTAGCATTTCCAGGATGTGTCTGAAGGAGACATCATCAGAAGGTGACTGAGAGGATCCTTCACCATCATCGTAATCTGTGTCTTCCATTAAGGACTCCTCGGGTGAATCCATGTGCTTCCTATTGCACATCTTCTTTCGAGGGGGCTCCTCAGTGGGGGTCTCTGAGGAGGACTCGGAAGAGCGGATACCCTGAACAGGGGTGTCCTGTGTCTTCTCTGCCCAGTGTTCCGGGGGGGGGGGGTCTGTGGCAACTGTAGCTCAGGGGGTGAAAACTGGTGTTCTGACATCAAAGGAGTGCTTCCAGAAGTGACAGCCTTCTCCATTGCACAGAAAGCAGGTCTGCCAGAAGAGGGATGGGAGCCCAGAACCAAAAAAGACAACCTCGGGATCAGGATCACACCCTGCTCCAATGAACCTGCCCCCACCGATGGAGCCTCAAGCAGGATCGGTACAGATGTGGCTATTGGCACCGAGGATGGTACCGAGGAGAAACATGTCTCCATGCCCCAGACCGAAGCACCCGCCCACCAATCCCCAGATTGAGGAAGGACTGGTTCCTCAGGAATCGAACATCAAAGGGACAAACTTGGAGCCGGACTGAGATGCACTATAGGTGCCGAGGTAATGGGTTCCGAGAAGGATGTCGGAGCAGAAGGCTTCAGAACTGAAATGGTCGAAGGAGGAGTGTAAGATGGAGTCTGTGGAAAAAACAACCCAATTCCTGCAGGCGGATGGATCTTAGAAAGTGTGGGTATCCCCTGACTACCAACAGCTGGTCCACAAGACACACCACATCATGTTCTGACAGGCTCCTGGTAGATCTAGTGGATACTCCGGATGGGGAGTCAGGACATTCAATGAACAGGCTATACACCTGGCCCAGAAACAGATCTATGGAAAGGGAGTATCGGGTTTGTGGTGCAAGGTCTGCCGGCACCAAAGTCTCAAGATTTGAGACCAGGAGTTGTTTGTCTTTCGGCTTTTCCCGGTAAGGGGTCACCACAGCGGAACTCCAGTCCGCTAATGATTGGCAGTAAATTTTTACGAAACGCCGAGGTGCCAGCTCGATGCTCAACCTTCAACGAAGGCACGCCCATTTATGCATGCATGTCTTTCGAACGCTACCCAACCGTGGGGAGGACATGCAGACTTCACACAGAAGGCACTCTCAAGCCCAGCTGAGAATCGAACGGGAGAACCTCCTGCTGTGAGGTAACAACGCTACTGCTGTAATGGGGTCAAATCCAGCTTTGTCGGTAAAATGCTTGGTGCTGAAGTGGCACTCAGAGTTGAAACAGTCTGTTCCAAAATCATAACTGATGAAGGTATCGAAGGTGTGCCCTGAGCCGAAGTGGCCACAATACCAAAGTCAAAATAGGCACGGTGAGGTCAATAATCGGTGCAGGAGGCAAGGCCTGTGCCGAAACTGGCACCGGTATTGAAGGATTCAAGATGCTCAGAACTGTGGAAGAAGGAGCCGTAGAGGCAGATTTATACTCTGAAGACAATTTTGGGACCTTTGATATAACAGGCTTACCCTGATCACCCAATGATGAGGAGGGAACCTAGTGGGACCTCTTTTTGTCTTTAGTAGGAGGGGTTGAGACCTCCATCACAGAAATGACCTCTGAAAAGGGAGACGTAAGTAACCCTTTCAGTATTAGTTTATTTTTGTGCTCATTAAGAGTGCATTGACTGAAGCTCTGACAAATGTCACAAGGAGGCTGCACCAAAAGGTATGGCACCCCCAAATAGTATAAACAATCATCATGAGAATCACTATTAGGTAACTTGCATTACATGAAGCACAATGCTTAAAACCTGAAGTACCTTTCTTATCCAAAATCTTGATAGAGAGACACCACAGGCCAACAGTATAACCAGTCAGAACAAATAAGTCAACCACTGTTCAAAAAAGTCACAATTGTACCAGTGCAGTGATATGTAAGAGAGAAAATAGAAACACCTTACTAAAACCAATCCTAACAGGCTAGACAGGAAAGAAAAATATCAGCTATGGTATTGAAGGAATACCACAAAGGTAAGGGAGGAACAGCCGTACCAGCAATGGTACTTGAAAGTTTACCAACGGTAACCACGGTAGAGAAGAGAAGGAAAAAAACAAGGTCTGACAGAAGAAAACAGACTAGAAATACTATTTACTCAATAAAAATTGAAGATATCAAAAAGTTTCCACAAAAATATCAAATAAAGTTCCATTTAGCCGAGAGTTCAGCTGAAACATGGCTTTACGGCTATATGGCAAACGAGATCTGAGGTAGCAGGGAGATGGGCATTTTGGGTAGAAACTTAGTTCGAGAGTTTTTTTGCCTGGTGCAAGCTTGGTAAAAAAGCCGACTCGGTTCCCAGGGCTCGGAACCGAACCCATCAGTTATGAATGGAAAGAAGACTAACGACATCAGATCTAATTGTATCACATCATTAACATATTAACAATACATAGAAACACCAAAAAGTAATAAAATAATAAAAAATATTAACAATACATATAAAACTGTGTCAGATGCATGTTGCCCTTAGATTCAATACACTGTCTATGGTACAGTTGTCATTAATGCCTGGGGACACTGTGGCATTTAGTCTCTATGAATTTACCATAACAATAGATCTGTGTTGTCTTCTTTTTGTCTAGTTTAACATATGAGTTGTCGGATCTGGCTGGATCCAACCTGTGTGCTTTGTATCAAAGTTTTAGATCTCAGGGCTCTGACTCCTCCCCTACCCACAGTTCCCCTCTCCTGCCTGAACTACCTCAGATCAAGTTTGCTGACTGACCATAAAAGTCATTGTGTGTGTGTGTGTGTGTGTGTGTGTGTGTGTGTGTGTGTGTGTGTGTGTGTGTGTGTATATAGATATATAGATAGGTAGATATATGTATATCCCTCTCTCTCTCTCTCTCTGTATATATATATATATATATATATATATATATATATATATATATATATATGTATATGTGTGTGTGTGTGTGTGTGTGTGTGTGTGTGTGTGTGTGTGTGTGTGTGTGTGTGTGTGTGTGTGTGTGTGTAAGTGTCATACCTCTGAACTTATTGGAGCAAGTAATCTGGACAAAGCCTTAATGGGGGGACAAAGGCCCAAAGATAGAGAAAAACTCAGAAAGTTGATAGAATAACAGAATTTGAATCAGAATGAGTTTTCTGAAGGGTATAATGTCTGAAACTCAAATGTCTGTCATTATATTCTGATTTGAATCCCCAATGAGTTGCTAGTGATTTGCTAAAAAAACACAATTTTATGAGAAACAGACCAAAAACATGAGGCAAAAATCTGAATATTCTGTGAATATCAAGACAGTGTTTTATATATATATATATATATATATATATATATATATATATATATATATATATATATATACATATATATACATACATATATATATATATATATATATATATATATATATATATATATATATATATATATATATGTATGTATATAAATATATTTATATATACATATATATATATATATATATATATATATATATATATATATATATATATATATATATATATATAGATATATATATATATATGTATGTATATATGGGTCTACTTTCCTTCAGTGAAAGCACACATTACTGAAACTCAAATTGCGGGCACCAAACTTCCAAAAAAAGAAGTTACGTCTTACCATAATGTTCCATCTGTGTTGTAGATCTTTGTTCATTCATTACTACTAGAACTTCTGTTCTGTCCTCAGAACCGATACGGCCATTTCCAAGCTCGCGCCAGCCAAAAACTCTCAGCTAAGACCTACCCTTAATGCCCCTCTCCTAGTTACTCCATATCGAGTTTGTCTGCCCCTATATAATAGATGTAGTAATAGAAAAATAGTAGAAGGCTCTGTCTGAGCAAATACCCTGACCAGGAGTTCCTAAAGTCCACCAGAAGTCCAGGCAGGGGGAAGGAGGGTGGGAAATAATGAATGAACAAAGATCTACAACACAGATGGAATGTTATGGTAAGACATAACTTCTTTACCTGATGTTGTAAATCTTTATTCATTAATTACTATTAGGACCGAGTCCCCAGCTACTTGAGTCCTGAGTGGCCCTAAGGAAAGATATTCCTGAGCACCATAGAACCAAAAAATCCTCATCCCCTGGAGGCCAAATCCAATTTCTAATGAGAGATAAAGGTATGAGGTCTTGCCCAATTGGCTGCTGCGCAGGCATCATCCATAGAGGCTCTGGAATGATATGCTACAGAAGTAGCCATAGATCTGGTAGAATGAGCCTTTATTCTGGAAGGTAAGGATAGCTTATTTTGTTGGTAGATAAAGATATAAAGATAATGACATTTCTAAGCCAGGAGGATAAAGTCACTTTGGAAACAGGTTTATCCAATCTGGGTCCTGCAAAGGCCACAAACAATTGATCTGTTTTCCTGAAAGATTTAGTCTTGTCCAAATAACAACAAAGCTGCCAATGCACATCAAGGGTGTACAAAAGGTACTCCCCTCTATTAGAATGCTGGGGGAAGAAAACCGGCAGGTCAATAGATTGATTAATGGAAAATCCAGAAATGAGCTTGGGCAAGAAATAAGGGTCAGTACGAAGGGACACCCTGTCCATGTGGAAGATCAAGTAAGGTCTCTTGACACTCACGGCCTGCAGATCAGATACTCTTCTCACTGAGGTAAGTGCTACTAGAAGTAAGGTTTTCCATGACAAAAATTTTAAATCACATGAATCAAAGGAATCAAAGGGCTCAAAAGGATGACCTGTGAGAGACTGAAGTACCAAAATCAAGTCCTAGGGTTCTAAGGGAGGCTTGACCGGAGGTTTAACATGTAATATTCCTTACAAAAATGTCTTGCACAGGCGGTGTGACATAATCGAAGAATTATCAAGTCCATTATGAAAATTTTCGATAGCTGCTAAATGTACAGTGATCGTCGATGCTGAGGCTCCTGCATGTAAAACAGTAGTCAGGTATTGTAGGATTTTTTAAATAGGCATAGAGAAAGGGTCTAAGTTCTGATCTTTGGCCCTAATAGAGAACCTAGTCCATTTACTAGAGTAAACTTTCCTGGTGGAAGGTTTGTTTGAAGCCAGAAATATTTCAAGAACAGGAGATGGGATGTTAGGCAGCCTGGCAATCATTGGAAGTGGAGGAACCAAGCTGTGAGCTTGAGACTATGGAGGTTCAGATGAATCAGTCCCTGAGGATGAGATAACAGATTTTGGGAATGATCCAGGATCCATGGGCTGTGAATCAGATGAGGCCATAGAAATGGGAACCAGACTTGACGGGGCCAGTAGGGGACAATGAGGATCACTTTGCTTCTCAACCTCTGAGCTTTCTGGAGAAAGTTTGGAATGAGGGGAAACAGGGGAAAGGCATACTGAAGACCCAGGGGCCAGTCATGCGACAGAGTGTCACTCGGGGGTTCCCCCTGAGAGGGGATCAGGGCAAAGTAGCTTCTGCATTTGTAGTTTATGGGAGAAGCAAACATATTGCAGCAAGGCTTGCCCCAGCATTGGAAGATCACTCCTGCTCAAGTGCGTTGGTAGTACTAAACTATGAACCTATGAACCTATGAAGATCCAATCTGCTGTTACAGGGTTGAGAGACCACTTGTTAGGCATCAGGATGTTCCTGCTCAGATTGTCCACAATAAGGTTGGAACTCCCGGGAATGTGCGTTGCTATAAGAAAGTGGTTGGGAGCTATCCCCCAGTGCCAAATCCTCATGGCTTCCTGACACAGGGAGTAAGACCTGGTTTCACCTTGCTTGTTGATATACCAGACGACTGACATGTTGTCTGACTGAATTGCAATGGTCCCAGAGGGTAGGGATGAATGGAACACTTGAAATGCTAAGAGAAATGCCCTCAGTTCCAGGACATCTATGTGCAAATTGGCCTCCATGGGAGACCAGGTGCTTTGGACCATCTTTCCCTGGAAATGCCCCCTCACCCTAACAGGGAAGCATCCATGGTCACCGTGGTCGTGGGCAGGGAAGACAGAATGGTCGACACCAAAGATTTGTTTGTGGCTTCATCCACCATAGCATTTCTTCTTTGTAACGGTTTGTAAGATGTATCATGTGGTCGAGTGAGTGAGTTAGAATGACCATTGTGTGAAAAGGAGCCACTGCAGGATTCTCATATGCAGCCTCGCCAGTGGTACTAATGTAATGGCAGCTGCCATGGAGCCTAAGAGTTGCAGTACAAGACATGCTGGTACATAGGTCTGAGGAAGAAGGTCTTGTATTTGGTGTCTTATTTTCAAAAGCCTGTGAGGGGGGAGAGAAGCTTGACAGGATGTTGTGTTGAAGACCACTCCAATAAATTCCAGTGTCTTCACTGGGGCCATTTGAGATTTGTCCTTGTTGATTGTAATCCCCAAGCGGAGAGTGAGACCTTGAGTGTAAGAGAGGCTGTGGACTATAAAACCGGATCCTGTCTTGTCTGGTGGGACTGGTTGGATGACTCTTTTTCTTAGCAGCTTTTCTATTTCTAAGGCTGCTAATTCCCTCTGATTGGGTGGTACATTGGGGATTCATTTGACGGGTCTGGGAATTAAATAGAATGGTATTTGGTAGCCTCTGGATATTATTCTCTGCACCCAAACATCAGTAGTAATAAGATGCCAGGCTGGTAGGTGCAGAGAAAAATGACCCCCGACTGCTTCCAGAGGAAAGCAATCGGGCTGCTGCTCAGGAGCATTGGTAGGGTCTGTCAGAGAAAGAATCTCTAGTGCCCTGGTTATGCAGACCCCCTGTACCCCAAAAGGGGTATCTTCCATATGAGTTGCCCCTTCTGCCTCAGGGAGATTGTTCACCATGAGTGTCATGCAAAGATCCTTGGGAATTTTTGAACCACATTTTTCCTCCCTTATGGTTCCTGGAGTAGGACCTCTGTGGGTGGGAAAAGTGTATGCCCACAGCAGACAAGGTATTTCCGTCTTTCTCACTACATGCAAGTGTGTCTCATACTTTGAGTCCATAAAGTGCAGATTCGTCGACAGGTGCATAGACCAAGGAAGATTTAAAGGGGTCTGCGAAGTCACACAACCGTATACAAGCATTACGTCTCATGACAATGCCTGATGCGGCAACTCGAGCTGCCCCCTCGGTGGTGTGAGATATCAAATGCATCATGGAGTTGGAGATGGATTCAAGGGTTGCTAGCTGTGAGGTGACAGTATCATGCACCTCATCAGGCAGTACCCCCACCAAAGAGGAAGACATTTCGGAAATTAGGTCTCTTTGGAGGCTAGTAAAGTGTGCCAGATAGTTCAGTGACTGAATGGCAAAGGTCGCTGAAGCATAGGTCCACTTCCCTAGTCTGTCCATGGTCTTGGACTCTCTGTTTGGAGGATAGAAAGTGGAACTATCTTCTGCCAGTTCCCTCTTGGTGGCCGCCGCCATGACCATAGAATCAACTGTCAACTGTTTGGACCAGTGGAGCTGGTCTTCAGGTGTAGATAAAATTTTTGTCTGGCTTTTGGGGGACAGGTTCTATGTTGTCTGGGGCCTTCCAGGCATGCTGCACAATGAGCTTAACAAGGTCATCTGCCAGTGGGGTCACCCAGGAAGTAGATGGCCAGGCACAGAAGGCCTGCAAGAACACCGATTCCTCAGAAGAAGGGTTAGAGGACTTCCAGTCTCCCCACTGCTTGAGGATATTGAGAATGTCTTTGATTCAGATGTCATCTGAGGAGACCAAGGGGACCCTTCCCCTTCATTACAATCAGTGTCTTTGGTGATAGATTCCTCCATGGAATCAAGGTGCTTCTTCTTTCACCATTTCTTCCGGGGTGGCTTCCCAGTGGGATCTTCTGAGGAGGACCCTGGAGAAGGGGTTCCCTTCAAAGGGGGGTCTTGTAACTCCCGTGCCTGGGGTCCCAAAATAGAGGGTTGGGAGAGGTGCATGCTAGGGGGTGGGTAAAGGGTATTATAGGCAACAGTGAGAAAAGGCTAAATTGACTAAAAAATAAAAAAAACTTTGAAGAGAAACTATCTTAAAAATGACAATTTTCTACTTAGCTTTGAGAGAGATGGCTAGCACATCTGATTAGGAATGTGGCAAATGAGATCTGAAGTAACTAGGAGAGGGGCATTATGGGTAGGTCTTAGCTGAGAGTTTTTGCATGGTGCGAGCTTGGAAACGGCCGTATCGGTTCCAAGGACGGAACAGAAGTCCTAATAGTAATTAATGAACAAAGACTTACAACATCAGATCTTTAGTTCAATGAAACAGCAACTTCTATGAACAACAATCACCACTTCCAGCCTTGTATTCAACAAAATGCAGTGTTTTTCTTTTTTTGTTTAAAGTATTACTGGGAATGGATGCTATACAGCACTCAGAGCTTCTTGGTGTAGATTGTGGTACAGTGCGGATAACAAATATTTACTGTTTTCCCCACTATAGTGCAATCACAGAGTTGTTATATATAATTTGCAGGGGGTGTGGGTGCAAAGTTTAGTTTTGTTTAGTTTTGGGGTTTTGTAGGTGTGCTTCGGTAGAGTGATGTTTCGTTCACCTGCTGTTTTGGTGTCCACAATTTGACTTTCAGCAATGTGTGCTTTCGATGAAAGAAAGTAGACTCGTGTGTGTGTGTGTGTGTGTGTGTGTGTGTGTGTGTGTGTGTGTGTGTGTGTGTGTGTATATATATATATATATATATATATATATATATATATATGTATATATATATAGATTATGTATGTATGTGTTATGATGTGAAGGGATCAGAAAGGGTCCAAAAAGATCTAAGCAATCCCTAAAGCACAATGACAGTTTAAATGGGGGAAGGAGGGAAGGGAGTTGAACCAGATGAAAAGCAGACAACACAGATCTATTGTTATGATAAGTTCATAATGTTCATTTCAGATGCTTTCTGTTTGCATCTGATTAAATGTGCAGGACAGATTCCTGAGCTACTCACTGGGTAACTGGCTGGAATCAAGGAAGGATATTTCCGGTATGGTAGAGCCTAAAGATGTGCACATCCTGGACTGCACATCTAATTTGTAGTGAGCTACAAAGGTATGAGTTGAGGACCATATTGCTGCTGCACATGTCACTTATAGGATCTCATTCAGCAAAGGATGTTGAGATTGCCATTGTTCTTGTAGAATGCACTTTAAGCTTTGAATGTGAGGCTTGTCTAGTGATTCATAGACAAAAGAAATGCAATTAGCTAACCATCTTGAGAGGGTTATTTTTGGAAACTGATTGCCCAAACTTTATCTTGGAGAAGGATATGAACAATTGATCCAATTTTTTGGTAGTCTTGGTATAATGGAGGTAGAATGTGAGTTGCCCGTGCGGTTCCCATTCAGAAGCCTGAAACATCATAAGCCTGAAAATCAAAATCCTGAAACCAAAAGCCTGAAAATTCAGAATCCTGAAAACTCAAAATCCTGAAAGCCCAAAATCCTGAAAACACAAAATAGACATACTGATGTCATTGTGGCTTTGCTATTGTTAGCCCTGTGGTGTTAGGTCATGCGTTGGGGTCAGGTAAGTGTGCGGTTGGTTTTATGTTAGGGTTAGGGGCGGTTTAAGTGAGTTAGGGTTAGGGCGCAGGTTAGGCATGTATGCAATAGTGACAAATATTGGGGTTAGGGGCGGTTTAAGTGAGTTAGGGTTAGGGCGCGGGTCAGGTGAGTGTGCGATAGTGACGGACCTTAGGGTTAGGGTTAGGGTCAGGGTCAGTTGGTAGATATTAGTGTCTTTATAGTGACATATTAGCATTATTTGTGTTTTCAGGATTTTGAGTTTCAGGATTTTGGGCTTTCAGGATTTTGGGCTTTCAGGATTTTGAGTTTTCAGGATTCTGAATTTTCAGGCTTTTGGTTTCAGGATTTTGATTTTCAGGCTTATGATGTTTCAGGCTTCTGAATGGGAACCACCTGTGCACATCTAATGTATGTAACATATGTTCGCCTTTCCTGGAAAAATTAAGGAGGAAAACTGGCAAGTCAATTTCTTGGTTAAAATTGATTTCAGAAACCGCTTTTGGGAGAAAGGAAGGATTTGTTTTTAAAGACACACTGTCTTTATGAAAAAAAAACAGGAAGGAGGCCATACCTGAGAGTGCTTGAAGTTCTGATATCTGTTTGGCAGACTGACCCTGTGGACAGATGAGGTGAAAGAGACTTCTGCATTTGTTGTTTAGGCATAAAGGAAAAAAGGTTGCAGCAAGTTTGGCCCCAGTGGCTGAAGATCTATGTTGCCACTGTTTTGTTGAGAGACCAATAGTGAGGGAGTAGTATAGTTCTGCTCAGTTTTTCCACTAGGAAGTTGGACATCCCAGGTATATACATTGCTACTAGAAAGTGGTCGAAAGACATCACCCACTACCAGATACTTATGGCTTTTTGAAATGGTGGATACAATTGGATTCCACCTTGTTTGTTGATATACTATACCAGTGACATATTTCTAAATGTATGGCAATCACATCCTTATGTAGATGGCCCTGAAGTGCCAGCAGTATAAGGAGGACTGCTCTTAACACCAAGACATTGATGTGAATGTTGATCTATTGAAAACCATGTTCCTTGAACAGTTCTTCCACTGTGGATTTGGATATTGGGTGATGGAAGAGTTTGCCCTGAGTAACTGAGTCAGAAGAAATCCATCTGCCCCATGTAATTGAATCAGATGAAGTCCGTCATTAAATGTGGTCCTTGTAAGCCTGAGTTACAGGTAGTCTATAGTGAAGAGGATGAATTTTCTGAGACCATTGTACTACTAATGTCCATTGTGGAACACTTGTGATATCTGGCTAAAGGGACCATCAAAATTCAAGAAACCATTAGACATATGAAGTTTAATATTAGTTGGGCCTGGGGATTGGAATAATTTATTACTTGAAGAGCAACAGATTAAATTGATTTGTCCCACGACAAGGATAGTTTTGCTGTCTGATGTACAGTGTCTATGTGGCAGCCTATGAACTCTATGGACTGATTAGGCTGTAGTTTGCTCCTGTTGGTGTTTACAGAGATGCCCAGGTGGTTTGATAATTGCAACAGAAATGACTGATGTGCAAGCAGTAGATCCCTGGATGTAGCAGTTAGAAGCCAGTCATCAAGATATGGGAATACTTGGATCACTTGATGAGATAGGCTGTTAGGGCTGCCATTAACTTGCCAAGCACCCGGTGGCTGTGGTGAGATGAAACAGCAGCACACTGAATTGATAGTGATTGGCTCCCCAAAATGGAGGAATCTCCTGGAGTGCCGCTAAATCTTTATGTGATAGTAGGCATCCTGGAGATCTGCAGAGCACATCCAATCATCATTTTTGAGCAGAGATAGAATGGACTGTATTGACCATCCAGAATTTTGTCTATTTTATGAATTGATTCAAATTGCTGAGATCCAAAATTGGTCTTGAGCCCCCTGCCTTTTTTAGTACTAAAAAAACCTTGAATAGAATCCAAATTCTAAGTGGTGTTAGGTGACTCTTTTATCCAGCAACTTTTGAACCCCTGTTGCTGCAGATTCCAACTGATTGGGTGGATTGTTGAGAATCTCTTGTTTTATTCTCTTGGTATTTCTTAAAAAGGTGTAAGGAGAAGCATCTCCGACTGCCTCCAGAGTGCAGCAGTTGGGCAAGTTTCTAGGGATACTGATAAGTTTTCTTTTGAAATGTCCACAGAAATCTTGATTCTGGTGCCTGCCTCTGGGAGGCCTGTCCCCAGAAGTATCCTAATGAAAACCTGAGGATTTTTTTGAACATTTTCTTCCCCCTCTTTGATTCCTGGAGAATGATCTCTGAGGAGTTGAAAAATGAATTCCAGTTGCAAACAAGGTCTTACTGTCCTGTTCAGTTCTGGTAAGCATGTCCTTGACTTTCAGTCCAACAAGGTGAAGCCATCATATGGGGCATTTATGAAGGATGTTTTAAAGCTTTCTGCTAAATTGCAGAGCCACATCCAGGCATGAAGAAGCATCATAATGCCTGTACCAGCTGCTTGGGCTGCACCAGTTGCTGTATTAGAAAGCAGTTTCATGGCTACATTCAAAG
Organism: Protopterus annectens; assembly: GCF_019279795.1. Taxonomy (NCBI): domain Eukaryota; kingdom Metazoa; phylum Chordata; order Ceratodontiformes; family Protopteridae; genus Protopterus; species Protopterus annectens. The sequence goes on from NC_056745.1 coordinate 298,862,902, forward strand.
AAGAAGAAAAAGACTGTAGGGCAGACAACTGGGAATCAACATTTGTTGGATATCTACCAATAAGTTACTCACCAGAGAATTAGAGAGTTCCTTTATCAACTTCCTATACAAGGGCATCAAGTGAGTATATAGTTCACTGCATGAATAGAGAAGGTAGCTGGAGCATATGTCTTTTTCCCCAATCTATCCTATGCTCTAGACTCCCTGTAAGGGGGATGAAAAGAGGAACTCTCCACAGATAGTTCTTTTTAAGTGGCTGTTGCAACCACCATGGCATCTACTGGGGGACCCTTAGCCCACAATTTCCTTTCTTTATTGGCAACTAAAATTCTGTCTGGCTTCTTTGGAATGGGCTCAGGTTCCTTCCAGGCAATCTGGGTGATAAGGTCAACCAAGGAGACAGGAGGGGGTCCACCCAGGATACTGAAGGGCTGGACTCAAATGTTTTGAGAAACACAGACTCATCAGAAGAATGGATTTCAGTGGGCAATTCCCCCACTATTTCATTAATTTGAAGATGTCTCTAAAAAACATGACTTCAGTGGGAGACCTTGATGAACCTTCTCCCACATCTAAGTTGATGTCTTCAATGACATACTCAGGATAGGAGTCAATATGCTTCCTTTTACGAGTACTCTTCCAGGGAATGTGTCTTGGGACTCACAGTGGGGACACAGTGGATTTGAATGTGGGACACTTGTGCTCACTAACCTGGACGCGTAAGAGATCTATCTATCCCTGTGAGAAAGCAGGTGCATACTTCAGAGGGGGTTTGCATGCATCTGAACTCTGGGAGGGTACCAGTCACCTGGTCTAGCCAAGGCCCTCTCCACAGCCTTGAATGCTGACTCAGCCACTGGAGCCAAAAAAGACCCATCAGAAGCCATCTTGATTGCAATGGCTGACTGCCCCAAGGAGGACCTTGGAACTGAGCTGTCAAACAGTGAAGCCTAAAGTGGCAGTAATAGCTCTGAGAGTTGTGGAGTCAACTCTACAGCCAGAGCTCTGACAGCAACTCTGTGGCTCCTGGACTCTACTCAACCAGAATGCATCAGAGTTGAGTGGACGAGGGAAGATGTCAAAGCGAAAGACTCTAGTGCTTTCAACTCTGAAACCGGTACCATGGAAAGTTCCAGGAGTGGAGATGGTGTAGGAAGCTGAGAAGACTGAGATGTCAGGGTGAAAGGGGCTGATCCTGGACCTTTCCTCATGGACAGAGCCAAAATGACTCGCAGCTGAGTATCTTTCCTCAAAAAACCTCATCTTTTAGTCGACATCAAATTCCTTGAGGTTCCTACTAGATTGGCCTGATCTAGAGGATGAGGCTATTGATGCAGGCTTTGAAGGTACCTTTTGTAATATAGGAAAATGAAGCCTGGAAATTATTGGTGCTGGCATAAAGAACAACTTCAGAGAAGGATTCTGGATCCAAGCAACATTCAGATCAGACTGTCTGGGTATTTCAGGTGCTGGACCTGTACAAATTGTGTGGTTGGTGAGACCTTTTCTTAGCTATCTTTGAATGATCTGTGGATCTCTTATATTTCAAATTTTCTTTGCCTTTTTCCTTTTCTTTCTTTCTGTCTCTCTCTCTTTGAATTTCTCCCTTTCTTTGTCTCTCTTCTTTTTGGAGGAAGAAAAAGAGGTGGATGTCTTCAGGTCTCAAGACATCTTGGACCCTGTCTGTGGAGGGAGAAGGCCTTTTAAAATTAACTTCTTTTTATGTCCTTGAATCCAAAAGTGGCATAGATAGAGCATGAGACTTGTAGATGAGAAGGCTCCAACCAGTAAACACACTACAAGTGTGGGTCTTGGAGTGGTATTTTATGCCCACAGAACGAGCACTTTAAAAACTTGCTGATATTAGAAAGAAAAGCATTCACTTATCATGAATAATTTTGGAGCTCTTGGTCCACACATCTGGCTTAGACAGGAGGCAAATAAGATCTGAGGTAGTTCAGGCAGTAGAAGGGAATTGTGGGTAGGGGAGGAGTCTGAGCTCTTAAATCCAAAGATTTGCTACAAGGTGCTGAGGTCGAATCCAGAAGGATACAACCCATACATTGAATCAGATGAAAAAAGACAACATTGGATCTGTCTGGTGCTGAAGCCTGAGGGGAAGGGTTGGTTCTGACGATCTCAGAGGTGAACCCTTACCCCTGGACCCAGCACTAAAGCTAGGGCTTTCAGATCCTTCCAGCTCCAACAAGATAGGTGACACTTGGGTCAGAGAAGTTGATGGAGGCAAGAAAGACCAGGCCTTCAGATCCAACCCAGACAATCCCAGAATTCTCAGATACAGTACCACTAATGCCAGGGTATGGATCAAAGAATGAGTTATCAAGGTTATTTGGGCAAGTTCAAAGCTCACAGATCCAATGGGAGACACAGGCAAGAGAACTCCCAACTGAATTTGAGCCCTGAGAAATCTTCTCATCATCCTGTCCATATCTGCTTTGGACAGGCTTCTGACAGACCTAAAGGATAAGAAGGTAGATGGAAGCCTAGAAACCCTACATGGAGTTTCCTGCAAAATGGTGAATGAAGTGTTGAGATCAGCTCAGGAGAGAAATTGGGTTGTCTATGAGAAGGAGACTTAGTCAATGAAGGTTTCGGATCTGAAAGAGTGGATGGCTCTAAGGACTTGGATATTTTGGCTGGAGGAGCCGAAACTGGAGCTGAGTAAGGTAAGTGGGAAGGGAATGCTTCCATAACCCCCATGGCTTTTCTCTGGGCTTCTCTCTTTTCTCAACTTGAGATTTCTCTATTGTTTTTGACATAGAGAGGGAAGCTCCAGATATCAAAAAAGATGAGAAAGGTAACAAACCCTTAAGATTTAACTTGTTCATCCATTCAACCAAGGCTCTGTGGTTCAAGCCAGAAAAAATCTCACATTCCACCTCAAAATGTGCAACCCCAAGACAGTATCATCCCCCTTTTCCCATTTTTTTCTACATGGGGTCAGGGTATCATGTTAACTATCTCCAACTCTCTCTGTTCATTGCCACACTCCTGCCTTCTTCAACACTCATGCCTGACTGTCACAGATCTTCTTTCACACAATCCATCCACCTCTTTGATGGACATCCTCACTTCCTCTTATCTTCTTCCTGTTTGTCCCAAATCTTCCTCACCAGATTGCCTTCTGATTTTCTGCACATGTCCAAACCACCGTAATCTGTTCTCTTTGATCTTTTCAGCAATTGGAGCTACTTGGGCTTCTGCTTTTATGTCCTCATTTCTTTGTCTGCCCCACAGTATGCATCCTACCATCCTTCTCAGGCACTTCATTTCCATCACCTCTAGCTTCTTTAACTGTTCTGCCTTTATTGCCCAGGTTTCTGTATCATACAATAGTACTGGTTACACCACTGTCTTGTACACCTTACTTTTCAGCATCTTTGGTATTCTTCTGTCATAGACTACACCTGATACTACACCCCTCTGATTCTAGCTTTGACCTCGTCATTCAGACTGCCATTCTCCTCAACCATTCCTCCCAGCTACTTGAAGCTGTTTACCTGTTCCACTATCTTCCCTTCTATCTCTATTCTCAGCTTCTTCTGATTTCCCAATTTGTTGCTAACACTGTCTTTTCTGTGCTTAGTTAAATCCGTGTGCCTTCAGTTTTACATTTCATTCCCCCATCCATTGGTGATGTTCTAACTCAGAGTCAGCCTGTAATGCCACATCATCTGCATACAGCAACTTTGTTGATCTGTCCTTTCTGACCTCTTTGCTAATGTAGTCCATCACCAGTATGAACAGCAGTGGGCTCAGAGCTGAATCCTGGTGTACACCCACTCCTACTGGGAACCCCTCTGTGAGGCCAAACACTCTGTGCTTGAGTCATTGGGTCCTTGTACATAGCCTGCACTAATTCTACCAATGTTTCTGGGACATCAAACCATCACAGTACTGTCCAGATCAGCTTTCTTGGGACCTTGTCATATGCTTTCTCCAAGTCTGGGAATGCCCAGTTGAACTCTATCCCCATCCCTAGCTTCTTCTCAAGTATCTGTCTCACTGCAAACAGCAGGTCCATTGTGCTGCATCCTGATCTGAATCTGAACTACTCATTTTCCATCTTACATTCTACTACTTTGCATATTCATTTATCAATCACCCTCTCCGAACATTCATGCAATGTGATAGGAGTTTGATGCCTCTGTACTACCCATGGTTGTAGATTTCCCCTTTGTTCTTGTACACTGGCACAAATATACTTATTCTCTAGTCATCTGGGATATGTCTTTTTCTTGTAAACTACTATTAGTACCCTCAGAAGCCATTTCTCTCTTATTTCACCCAGCATCTTTATCATATCTGCTGTGACCTCATCTGAGCCTGCTGCTGACATTGACTTCATTTTCCTTGGAGCTGTCCTTACTTCTTCTAGGATGGGATCCTCTTCTTCTCTCATTGTAGACTGTTTCTAGGGCAGTACAGCGTCTGTGGGGTTTTCTTCATTCAGAAGCTGCTGGAAATATTCTTTCCATCTGCCTTTGATGTCCTGTGGACTGGTGAGCAGGTTGTTACTGGCATCTGTTATGAAGGGTGTCTGACTATCTTCTTTATCTTTCTCTCTTTGCCTTGCAACCTGATATAGTTTCTTTGTGCCATTTACTGAATCACTTTCCAGAAGTTGCTAGAGTGCCTCTGATGTCCTAGTCTTTGCTATTGCAAATTCTTTCTAAGCTTCTTTGATAGATAATCAGTAGTCCTTCCTACCCTGGTCAGTCTTTTCTGTCTCCCACTTCTTCCTGCACTCCTTCTTTCTTTTGATGACTTCCTGGACTTCTGCATTCCACCACCAGATTTCCTTATGTACCTTATTCCCATACTGGCTCAGCCACATATCTTTTCTGTAGTCCTAACACATGCTGTTTTTAGGCACTGACATTTTTGTTCATCTCCAGCTATTTCCTCCTCTTGGGGTGCTAGAGACCTGAATAATTACTTGGACTTTCTCACCAGTCAACTTCCAGGACAAGAAAGTATAAGCACTCAGAATGGGCATCCGAATTGGGTATCCTGTTCCCACAAAACAAACATTTTTTAAAGCCATTTGGTTTATCAGACATTCTAATGGAGAAAAAAAGTTGAAAATGGCAACTAATACAAAAGGGATAAAGAATAAAGTAGTTACAATTACCAACAATGTTAATTAAAGAAGCCCAACAATCTGGGATAAGAAATACCAGCAATGATAAAAGAGACTACTGTAAAAAAATAGAAGAAGAAAAGGAAAAAGGGCACAATACCCAGGTAAGCAATAGCATTACCAACTAGTAGTTCAAAAATATAGATAACAGCCCCTTTTTTTTAAAGATGGGAGGGGGAGTAGAAAAGCAGAATAAGGTCAAAGTCCCTATTGAAAGATGAAAAAAGGCAACAACAAAAAAACTTATCTCCTAAGACCTTCAGCCATATCAACCATGTCTGATGACTGGAAATGAAAAACAAGGTCTGAGGTAATTTGGGACTTGAGAGAGGATTGTGGGTAGGAGGAGGAGCTTGAGCTTTGGATCCAAAGTCTGAGAAGTTGCTGAAGTCAGATCTAGGGTTGGATCTGAAACTCAATAGTTGAGGAATGGATAAAAGCCTAAACATCAGATCCAGTATTTGTTTAATGGAGTGCTATTATTTTTTTAATAAAAGCAGTGAAGGCTCCATGTTGTGATGGTCTTTCATTTGTTCTGATAAATGTAACTGGACCACAGATAAATACCATCCAGCATATACTAGCTGTGATGTTCCAGTCAGATTTAATTGTCATAGTCTTCCTGCTTTGAATCCATGTTATTTTAATAGCCATAAAGGATACTTACTTATTTCCGAGTGATGACATCAATTTCCAGCTGTGGAGACTAAGCTAATTGGGCTGTAGTTTGCAGCTTATATTTTGATCCCACTTTAGCAATGTAGAATTATGTCTCCCTAGGGACTACCCCACCCCTCTGTGATTTGTTAAAGAATGCAGTCAGTACTGTCACTAGTTCAACACATTATTCTTTTAGAGTTCTAGGATGAATCAAATTAGATTGCACTACATTGTCCATATTCAATCCTCAGTGATTATCCAGAAAACTACAATGTTTATGGGGAACAGAGCAAAATTATGAGTAAAAATCTGGACATTCTGCAAAAATCTGAATGGTTAAGAGCTATGCTACCACATCCTCCTTTTTATGTATACTGGACACAAATACCTATTATTTATTTCTTTAGTTATTCACATTATACATTTTCCCTTTTTACATTCCTAGTAAGTTGATATTAGCCTTTTTGTCCAGTGATGTATTTATAATAGGTTTCATTACCCTTCTGATAATTTGCAGTAATTTGGTCAGTCTATGCCTTTCTGGCCATAAATGCTTCCCCTGTCTATTTCTATTTGGTTATGACTGCTCTCTCTCTCTCTGTCTCTTTCCTCTCTTCCTATTGCTCATTCCACATTTTGTTCCATCTACATTTCTTTATGATTATTTTATATATTTCAACCTCATGTCATGGGATTTTAACAGCGGGTACCATTTGGTGTGTCTTAACCCTTCACTCTAGCCTACAGACCTGCACTTGTCCATTTCTCTGAAGTAATTTACTCAGTGACCCTAAACCAGTGTAAGTCAAGGATAAGTGGGTTGAAGGCATTCATTTTGAACCTACATAGTGGAGTTTTACCTACCTTTCCTTGGTGTCATTTGTACTGTGCTCTGGTCACCTGATTTGTGCAGTTTTTTTCATCAAAGCATACTACTCTTGCCTGCAAAGATTTAAAATGAAGTATGGCAGACTTATACTTTCTACATTACAAAACAAACTATTAAGAGATTTTCAGCAAAAAAAGGATGTACTGCTACAGCTAAACTTTAAGGCAAATTAAGGTACATTTTGGATGGCTATAAAATTGTTTAAGTATACTGGAACTCATAATGTTGAACTTCTCTTGCTAATTCAGCCACCTCTATAGCTGTGATGTGAGCTATGCAAACACATTTATTTATGAATTTATAAAAGTAAAATTAGTTAATAATGAATGCATATAACACTACCAGCACTTCTATACAGCAATTGGGGAATTAGGAAAGAAACAGTCTAATACTTTCTTTTGAAAATTAAATTGAACTAACAATATCTAATCTTTGTGCTATGGGAAAAGATAAATGAGTTACTACTTTATGAGAAAATACATTTTGTGAGCTCATTTTTCCCAAATGCATGAATCAAAACTTATTATTCTATACAGAAAACACTGGGACTTATGCAACATATCCTATACACTACATGCAAACCAGCACAATTTACATGCCATGTATTGATTCACACATACAAACTATTTCATGCTGGATTTACTTCCACCCCCTGCCACAAACATTTAAGTTGCATCACCACTATCATAAAAGAAAAGGCATGGTGACTACTGCAGTTTCTCAACCTGACAAAAACACACCATATCAACCATCATTCCACATTCACAAAAGATCTACACTGCATTGCCATCCACAGCATAAATACACTACATTAAAGTACAAGTGGAAGAATTTAGCATAGATGAAGACGATACCTGTAAACAGATCTCATCTTTGTTACGATCACTTGTTCATAAGAAAAGGGTTGCTTTATTTTTTTGTATCTGTAAATTAATTTAAAAAATTCTTGGAATGCACAAAACTGAAGCCTGAATGGGTGCCACTAAACTATCCTGACTCAACCAGTATACTCAAGCAGGATGCATTGTCATTATTTTTAGAGCAAAAAAAAAAGTCATGTACTCACCCTAATGTTCCATTTGTGTTGTCTGTTTTCATTTTTCTTCAACTGTTGGGTTCAGATCTGACTCAGCCATTACTAAAGCTCATGGTAACCAAAAAGCTCTCAAGATTCTTCCTTACCCATAATGCACCATCCCTGACATACCTCAGATCTAGTTTGCTGATTTTACCAGAAGTTGTATGCAGTAACATGCATAAAAGATAAAGTTGTATGTGTCCTGTAGTGGAAACTATATCAGGAGCTCAATCAAAATGACAGTGGTGTCCTTATAACATCTCATTCATCTAGAAGTCTGTAGACATAAGGAATAAGGCTTCTAGGTTGGGAAGTTGAGGAAGAATAAAAATGGACAACACACATTGAACATTATGCTGAGCACATATCTTCTTTATCTAATGTTGCCAATTTTCATTCTATCCTCAACTGTTGGGACAGAGTCCCAGCTACCTAGAATCCTGGGTGGACTCTAAGGAAGGATACTCCCAAGCATAGTTAAGCTAAATTATGCTTTATCCCCCGAGGCCAGATCTACTTTATAATGAGTAATAAAGGTATGATGATTGGCCCAAGTTGCTGCTGTACATATCTCATCTATGGAACCTCTTGATAGAAAGACTGAAGCAGTTGCCATGAATCTAGTTGGATGGGCTTTGACAGGTTTTGTTAAGGTAAGACCCAGTTTATTATAGATAAAAGAAATACAATCAGTTAGCTATCTGGCTAAAGTCACTTTGCAGCTGGTTTACCCAATTTCAAATCTGCAAAAGAAACAGATAACTGGTCTGCTTTTCTTATTTTTTTTTTCCTATGCAAGTAAAAGCATAATTGTTTGTGAATATCCAATAAATGCAACATGTATTCACCCTTATTAGCAAATTTAGGAAAGACTACTGGCAAATGAATGGATTGATTGATATTGGATTCTGACACCACCTTGGGAAGGAAAGAAGCATTTGTTCATAATTTAACTATATCCTTATAAAAAATCAAGTAGGGATGATTTGAAGACAAGCCTTGAATTTCTGAAAATTTTTTAGCTGAGGTAATGGCTACTAGAAAGACAGTTTTCCAAGTAAGAAATTTAAGTTCATATTTAGCCGCTGGATCAAAGGGGGAATGTTTTAATGCTTGCAGTACCAAGTTCAGGTTCCATGGTGGAGTAGAGTCTTTAAACAGAGGTCTCAAAAGAATATTGCCTCTCAAAAATGCACTGCACAGTTTAGCACAAGCTACTAAAGAGCTTTCAAATCCAATATGGAAATTAGATATTGCTGCTAATTGAACCTTGATGGTAGAGGAACTAGCTCCTTTTTTAAATAGTAAAGCTAAAACTTCAAGTATGCTATGTATCAGAGCTAAAAAGGGATCCATATGATTTTGTTGTGACCAGCAAACAAACCTTTTCAATTTATTTGAATTAGAAGTTATGTACTTACCATAACGTTCCATCTGAGTAGGTGGATTCATTTGTCTGCAACCTGTGGGTATGGATCCGATATCGGATCCAAACCGGCATGGTTTATCCAGCTATGGATCCGAGCTCCTAGCTCCTCCCCTCACCCATAATGCCCTGCTCTCCATACATGACCTCAGATTGAGTTTGCCTTGTACCAAATACCCTAACCAAAGGGTAACACATTCTATGCAGGAAACTGACAAGGCCAGGGGGATAGGACGGCGGGATGGTTGCAGACAAATGAATCCACCTACTCAGATGGAATGTTATGGTAAGTACATAACTTCTAAATCTGAAGTAGGAGAATTCATTTGTCAGCAACCTGTGGGACAGAGTCCCCAGCTACCTGAGTCTTGGGCGGCCATCATGGAAGGATATTCCGGAGCACTGCGGAGCTAAAGGATGCACTACTTCTAGACGTGATATCCAGCTTGTAATGAGAAATAAAGGTATGAGATGAAGCCCAAGTGGCTGCTGAACAAATGTCATCCAGAGGAACCCTAGCCTTAAAGGCCACTGAGGTAGAAACAGACCGGGTCGAATGGGCATGGACTCCCTCCGGTGCGGACCTCCCAGAAGCTTGGTAAGCTAATAGAATGCACTGAGAAATCCAGCGTGACAAGGAGACTTTGGAAATTGGTTTACCCAGATTGAATTTGGCAAAGGAAATGAACAATTGGTCGGATTGTCTATGACCAGCTGTCCTGTTAAGATAAAAACGAAGCTGCCTGTGAACATCCAAGGAATGCAGCTTGTATTCACCCTTGTTCTGATATTTGGGAAAGAAAACAGGGAGGTTGATGGACTGATTAATGTTCGCTTCTGAAGCTACCTTAGGAAGAAAGGAAGGATTGGTCCTGAGGCACACCCGGTCCGGATGGAAGACCAAGTAAGGAGGTTTCATGGACAGGGCTTGAAGTTCAGAAACTCTCTTAGCTGAAGTAATGGCTACTAAAAATGCAGTCTTAAGAGACAAGAATTTTAGATCTACTGTGGCCGCAGGCTCAAAGGGGGGAGCAGTCAAGGCCTGAAGAACCAAAGAAAGATCCCACGGTGGAACCGTCTCCTTGACAGGGGGTCTAAGTAGAAAGGTGCCTTTTAGGAAGATTTTACATAACTTGGCAGACATAAGAGGCCCAGAGTCATGACCAACATGGTAATGAGAAATGGCCGCTAGCTGAACTTTGACCGTGGAGCTACTGGCGCCATCATTAAATAGAGAAGTAAAGAAGTCTAGAACCAAAGGAAGGGGAACCATGAAAGGATCTAGACCTTGCCGCTCCACCCAAATGGAAAAGCGCTTCCATTTACTGCGGTAAACTTTTCTGGTAGAAGGTTTATGAGCCGCTACCAGAATGGCCTTAACTGGGGACGAGATACCGGGAGTCCTGATTAGGAGTGGAACTGGAGCAGCCAAGCAGTCAGCTTCAAGTTGTCCAGGTTCGGAGTTGGTAGGTTTGATGGGTGTGATATCAGATCTGGAATGGGATCTAGAATCCAAGGCGGATTCACTGAGTGAGACCTTAGGTAAGAGAACCAGATCTGTCGAGGCCAAAATGGGGCTATGAGGATCATTCTGCACCCCAACTGAGAGGCTTTCTGAAGTACCTGGAGCATCAGAGGCAGAGGGGGTAAGCGTAAAGAAGACCGGGAGGCCAAGCATGCACCAGAGCGTCTCTCGGGGAATCCCCTGGAGGTGGGATTAGAGCGAAAAAACTGTCGCACTTGGTGTTTAAGGGAGAAGCAAAGAGATTGCAACAAGGAGTCCCCCACTGTGCGAAGATACGTTTCGCTACTTGAGCATTGAGAGACCACTTGTACGGGGAGAGAATGGTGCGACTGAGCTTGTCCGCAAGGATGTTGGACTGACCCGGGATATGCATTGCGATGAGAAAGTGGTTGGTGGAGATCGCCCATTCCCACACTCTCATGGCTTCTCGACATAAAGGGTAAGACCTGGTTCCCCCCTGTTTGTTGATGTACCAGACCACCGACATGTTGTCTGACTGAATCGCAATTGTCCCAGGGGAAGAAAGGCTTAAAGTGCTTGCAACATCAAGAGCACCACCCTCATCTCCAGAACATTGATATGCAGGGAGGTCTCTGAGTCGTTCCACGTGTCTTGGACCATCCGGCCCGCAAAATGCCCCCCCACCCAAGGTGGGAGGCGTCCGTGGTCACTGTGGCAAGAGGGGGGGATGCACAAAAGGGGCGGCCTCCGTGGAGATCCGGGGAATGGAGCCACCACAAGAGAGACCACTTGCAAGCTTTGCTGATTGCAATGGGGTGATGCAGGGGGAGAGAAAGATATGACCATTGTACTTGAAGCGTCCACTGAAGTACCTGCATGTTCAAGCGGGCAAGTGGGAGAAGAGAAATCGCTGCCGCCATAGATCCTAGTGCCCTCAGGACCAATTCCGCCAGAACTGAGCTGGAATGGAGGATGGCCCGCACCTGGAGTCGCAGATTCCGAATTCTGTCAGTTTTGAAAAAGGCCCTTAAATTCCTCATGTCTAACCTGGCTCCTATGAATTCTATCAACTGAGTAGGGGCCAGGTTGGACTTTCCTACGTTTACCGTGATGCCTAGCCGGGGAGCTAGATGAAGAAAGGAATCTCTTGCCAAGGAAAGTAGATGCCTTGTTGGGGTGGTGAGAAGCCAGTTGTCCAGGTACGGAAAGACCTGCACCCCCTGAAGCCTCAGGTGGGCCGCAACCACTGCTAACACTTTGGTGAACACCCTGGGGGCTGTGGTGAGACCAAAGGGGAGGACCCTGAATTGGTAGTGACTGGCTCCCAGCCGGAAGCGAAGAAACCTCCTGGACCGTCTGTCCATTAGTATGTGGTAGTACGCATCCTTGAGGTCTATAGAGCACATCCAGTGATTTTCTCCCAGAAGGGGGAGGATGGATTGTAAAGTGACCATTCGGAACTTCTCCTTGGGAACTGCCAGGTTTAATTGGGACAGGTCCAGAATGGGTCTTAGGTCCCCCGTCTTTTCTGGCACTAAAAAGAACCTGGAGTAGAACCCTGATCCAATCTGGTCTGGGGGGATGGGCTGGATGGCTCTTTTCCTCAGCAGATAGCCAATTTCTGCTGAAGCGGCCTCCCTCTGATCGGGTGGAACATCGGGGAGGGATTTTAGTTTTGGGACATGAAGAAATGTGATTTTGTATCCTCTGGATAATAATTCGGCGGACCCAGCGGTCTGATGTTATGGACTCCCATGCCACTAGGTGCTCCGAAAAACGTCCCCCGACTGCCTCCAGAGTGGAGCAGTCAGGCAACTCCTCAGGGTTGCTGTGTGGGCCATTCAGAAAAAGGTTCTCTGGACCCAAAATTCCTGGGAGCCCCTCTGCCTCTGGGGCGGCGTCCTCCCTGTCCTCCTCTGCCACGGAAGGACTGGTTGTCCGGAGCGGGTTGGGATTGCTGCGACTTCCGGAACCACATCTTCTTCAGGCCCTTTTGGTTCCTAGAGTAGGACCTCTGGGGCACAGAGAAGCGGACTCCGATGGCAGACAGCGTCTTCCCATCCTTCTCGCTGTGGACCAAGGTGTCTCGAACCGTCTTGCCAAAAAGGGCAGAACCGTCAAAAGGGGCGTTCGCGAATGACACCTTGAAGGGCTCCGTGAAATCGCAATGGCGGAGCCAGGCCTGGCGTCTCGTGACTAGGCCTACTCCTGCAGCTCTAGCGGCTCCCTTGGTAGCATGGGAAAGTAACCGCATAGAGGTATTGGTCATGGAACAAAGAGTGGCCATACAGGTGGAGTGCAAAAGTTTGTCCTCCTCCGACATGGACTCTGGGGGGGATGCAGCGTATTCTTTGATAAGATCGTGCTGCATCCTAATGACATGTGCCAGGTAGTTGAGCGCCCTCACTGAGAAGGTCGCTGAACTAAACATATGCTTCCCCAAGTGGTCCATCATCCGAGACTCCTTGCTCGGAGGATGAACTGAGGGACTCTCTTGAGCGAGTTCCCTCTTAGTGGCTGCTGCCGTCAACATGGCATCTACCGGGGGTCCCTTGCACCAGTGGGCATGGTCAGCAGGGGGGCTAAGAATCCTGTCCGGCCTCTTGGGGATTGGCTCCACGGTGTCCGGTTCCTTCCACGCCCTGGTGGTAATGAGGTCCACCAGGGGGTCGGCAGGAGGGGGCACCCAAGAGGTAGACGGGCCCGCTTTAAATGCCTCCAAGAACACGGACTCGTCCAAGGAAGACTTTGGGGCAGACCACCCACCTCTTATACGAAGCATTTCCATGATGTCTCCAAAGGAGACATCCTCAGGGGTGATCTTGGGGAGCCTTCCCTTTCCTCCAAGTCCGTGTCTTCGGTTAAAGACTCGGGGGAGTCTATGTGCCTCCTCTTACACGTGTGCTTGCGAGGTGCTTCCTCGGGGGGGCTGTCCGAGGAGCCCTCGCCAGTGATGTCTAGTTCCAAAGGAACTGCTTGGGGCAGTGAAATGGGCTGTCCCAGTGGCCAGGTGACAGAAGTCTGACCCAGAGCAGATGGAGTGCGGGACGGAGCCGAAGCAAGGGCCGGGGGTCTGGATGCCCTCAACAGAGCCCTCTCCACTACATCAAAAGCCGAAGGGGAGCCGGCTTTGACCAAAGGATCTGACAGTCGGCTCCCCCTGGGATCCAAGGAGTGGATCGGAGCCGGTGCCGAGTACCTCGGAAGCGAGGGCCCAGTGCGCTCCGACACGGACGGCGCCAAAGGCACACTGAGTCCCTTGGATCCGAAGCTCGGACCAAGGCTCCAAGAGGTCGGATCCGACACACTCGAGGGCAGGGTTGGATCTGAAGTACCTAGTAGTGTCGGCACAGACCCACCCCCGGCTCCGAAGCTGCCTGGCTCCGAGCATTCCGAGCCCGGGTAGCGGGTTGGAGAAGGAGCTATGGGCTTGAAAAATGGGGTCGAGCTCCCCCCCAGTGGGGGGGGGGGGAGGCAGGAGCACTCCCATCTGCATCTGGGCCTGGATGAACCTTCACATCATCTGGTCCAGATCAGCGTCAGAGAGACTATAGGTAGATCTCGACGAGGCTACCGAGGTAGGCCTTGAGTACCGCCTCGATAGCCTCGAAGGAGATTGGGTCTCCTCCTCCTCAGGCCCCGGTGAAAAGGAAGGGGACCGGAACCAAGGAGGAGGAGAGCCAGCAGCCAGAGAGGCCGGAGGAGAAGCCCGCTTAGCCGGCGGGGCCGAGACGGAGGTCTCGGCCCGCCGCTTGTGGTGCTTCTCTCTCCGGTCCTTCTTCCTGGCTTCCCTCTCCTCCGAACCCGTAGAGGGAGTTTGAATCCCGGGAAAAGGAGGGGGAGCAGGTAAGGCAGGAACCACCGGAGCGGTAACTATCAACAGGGCGGAGGCCGAAGCCGAGTCCGGGGGCAAAAGTCCCACCAAAACCAGCCTCGACCTCCACTCCTTCAATGCCCTGGGGTTGAACCCTGCACAGATTGAACACCCAGAGGTGAGGTGTTCAACCCCAAGGCATCGAACGCACCGAGTGTGGCCATCAGCAGGGGATAGCTTATGGCCACACTCGGAGCATTTTGAGAAGATTGCCTTTGGGGCCTCAGACATACTATACTTTTTTTTTTTTTTTTTTAAAGAAAAAAAAACTAACACACACACCGAAGGCCCCAAAGAAAACACACACTCACACTAGCTACGCGCCAGAGAGGGGAGGGTACACAAAATTAAGTTAACTTAACCCAAAAATAATATATATAGAAAGGGAACCTAACACTTTCACACAGTTAAGGTATTTTAAACCAGAAAAATCCCTTATAAAATACTGAAAAACCACTTAGCTTATGGAGCTCGAAATCTAGGCTGTCACCATGAACATGGCAAACTAGATCTGAGGTCATGTAGGGAGAGCAGGGCATTATGGGTGAGGGGAGGAGCTAGGAGCTTGGATCCATAGCTGGATAAACCATGCCGGTTTGGATCCGATATCGGATCCATACCCACAGGTTGCTAACAAATGAATTCTCCTACTTCAGATTAGAGTTTTCATGTTTAGAGTTTATGGGAAGATAAAATGATATGGCAGACAGGGGAAGAGAGCATTGGTTTTCTGGCTATTAATGGAATTGGAGAAACCAGACTGTAAGCGTGACATTTGTGATGTTAAGGTGACTCACACCTGTCAGGTGAGACAGGAGGCTGGTACAGTAGGCGAGGCCATATGAAGAGGAACCAAACCTGTCGAGGTCAGTAAGATGCAATGAGGATGACTTTGCTTTTCAACCTGATAGCTTCCTGCAGAAATGTTGGAATGAATGGAATTGGCAGGTAGGCATAAAGTAGACCAGGGAGGCCAATCATGAAGTAAGGCATCCCTTGGTAATTCCCCCTGTGGGGGGATTAGGACAAAGTAGCTGCTGTATTTGCTGTTCAGAAGAGAAGCAAAAAGATTGCAGCAAGACTAGCCCCATTGAAAAAAAGTCATTTGTGTCACTTTCTTGTTGAGGGACCTCTCGTGAGGTAGGAGAATGTACTTGCTCAACTTATCTGCTATCATATTGGACTTCCACGGAATGTGCACTGCTATGAGAAAGCAATTAGATGAGATTGCCCACTGCCACACTCTGAGTGCTTCTCAACACAAGTGATATGAATGGTCCCTTCTTGCTTGTTGATGTACTAAACTAATGACATATTGTCTGTTTGAATAGCAATTGTCCTGGAAGGTAGAGCATTCTGGAAGACTTGCAATGGTAAGAGCACTGCCCTGATTTTTAGGACATTTATATGCAACTTGGTCTTTTTGGTGGACCAAGTACCCTGGACTGTTTTCCCCAGAAAGTACCCTCCCAACTGAGAAACATCCGTGGTCACTATGGCCGTGAGCTGAGGGAGAAGGAATGGGTGACCTTGTAGAACCTGATCTAATTGAATCCACCACCCGAGATCTCTCTTGCATGCCTGAGTGATTCTTATTTGTGCTGAAATGCATTGGTAAAGAATAGACCACTGTGTTGCTAACATTCTTTGAAGAATTCTCATATGAAATCTGTAGCGGTATCAAGTGTATTGCCATTGACAATAATCCTAGAGCTTGAAGAACCAAGTGGGCTGAAGTCTTGGTAATGCAAATTATTTTTCTGACTTGTAATCTGACAGACTGTACTCTTGCAAGAGGAAGTGAAGCTATCATTGACTTCATGTTGAAAACTGCTCCTATGAATTCCAAATTTTGAGTTAGTTGTAGGTGAGACTTGTAATTTATGGATATTCCCAGATGACAGCAAGTGTGGAGGATTGGATTTCTAACCCTTATCAACAGATGCCTGGTCGGGGAGGTAATGAGCCAGTCATCTAGCTATGGAAACACCCGGAATCCATGCAGTCTCAAGTGAGCTTCTACTACTGCTCTACATTTGGTGAACACACTAGGGGCTGTGGTGAGACCAAAGGGAAGAGCTCTAAGCTGGTAGTGATTGGCTCCCACAAAGTAAAAACTGGTAACCAAAAAAAAATTCCAGTAACCTTGAATCGTTGGATGTTAAAATAAAGTCTTTATTTCACCACAGGACCACAAGACCAAAACAGAAACAACGAAACCATGGAACTAAGCGCTTTCACCCTCTCGTCCTAGGGCATCATCAGAGTACAAATTACAGAAAAAACATCATCCCTTAAATACAGATACAACTTAATTAATTAATTAAATAATGATATAATCAATCAATTATACAATGTTCTAATTAAAATAATAAAAACTCTTGTCTTTTAAAGTAACAGGTCTAGTAAATAGTAGAATGACTAGTTTAGAAAACACATAGACATGAACTAGAGCGTAATGTATAAAACTGACAGTATTGCACATGATATAAATATCTAAATTAAAAATATACTTCCTTTGTATATGTACAATCAGTAAAGCCATACTAAATGTATAATATGTGACAAAAGATATGAAATTTATAACATAAAAATTCCAAATTAAATTGTAAATTATACTGATGTTATTACAATGTTGTATAATGAAATTAAAATTAAAATTATTAATTTTATTTAAATGCTAAGTATATTTTTATATTTAAAACTACTATGTTAATAATTATTGATAAATAGATAAATAATTGTAGTATAAATAGAAAAATATAAAAAATATAGAAGCATTATAAAAATGAATGTATAAGGAATTTCTGATATTGTATTAAATATTGTCAGATGATAATCAGTTACAATAACAATTGATTAATAATATTAAAAATGTGTTATAAAATTTTGTATTTATAATTTAATTAAGAGATCTTATTATATAAATTAATAAATATTTAATAAATATTCAATAACTTAAATAATTTACCTTAAAACAGATGTTGTGGAGACCAGTTAAAAAATTGACATGTGAAATCATAATAACTTATTCAATATAATTTATGAAACATTTACTTACACTGCAGGTAATAATCAATTTGTATAAAAAGTTGTGAATAATTGTAAAATATGTTAAAAATATGTTGAATATATATATATATATATATATATATATATATATATATATTATTATATATGAAACTATAAATGAATATGGTAGTTTAAATAAATTTGATGAAATTTGAGTAAATTTAATGTAAAAAATTTAGTGGCTAAAAAATTACTAAATAAACTGCGATTTAAGCTTTAGTATACTAGCAATAGAAATTTGATCATTAATTCCTGGATCTTTACTTGCATTTAATCTAAGTTGCCAAAGGCATTCTTTGGCTTCTAATAGGCTTTTAATGTCACCACCTTGTTGTACTTTAGTGTGAACAATTCTATCGATGACGAAAAACAGGAATTTTTTAAAATTAAGGCAACCAATGCTATGAGTGTATAAAGCACTAGTCTGCTTGTGATTTCTAATATCACTCACATGCTCTATAATTCTTGTTTTCAATTTTCTGTTGGTTTTCCCTACATAGAAAGCTTGGCATGCTGTGCACGTGGCTACGTATACTGCCATAACTGTATTACAGTCACATACTCCTGGACATCTGATGGTCTTCTCATAGTTGGTAATTGAGAGGTATGGTCCATTATTAATGAATCTACATATGTGGCATGCACCACATTTGTTCATCTTAGATTTCATAAATAAGTCAAAGTTCATACAATTTTCAAATATACTTTTAAGACTTTGTCCTTTACTAAATGTAACCTTGGGTTTGTCACCTAAAATATTTACCAATTCTTTATTATATTTTATGACAATATTCCATGAATCATATACCGCTTTGACAATTTGGTCTGATTTTTCATTGAAAGGAATGACCAAAGTGTCATGTCCTATGCCCTTAGATTCAGAAACTTCTTTTGAATTTAATCCATATTTTAAAATAGGTTTATATAAAACCAATCTATTCATCCAAATATCCTGACCTATATTGTTAACCAAATCTACTGGGTAGGCTCTACTTATAAACATGTTTTTTAATTTTTCAAGTTCCATTTTTAACATGTCATCATTGCTCACTATCCTTGACAACCTCACCATCTGTCCTTTTACCAAATTTCTTTTCTGATGGACAGGGTGACAGCTGTCAAAGTGTAAAAATGAATTGTGGAGTACGTCTTCTTCCTATAAATATTGGATTCAAATATATTGTCTTTCAAGGTAATTGTAATATCCAAAAAGTTAATTGTATTGTTGGAAATGTGACTCGTAAATTTTAAAAAATCAGTTGTTTGTCCTAAATATGTAATAAATTCATTAAATTGTGCCTCAGTACCTCTCCAAAAAATCAAAATATCGTCCAAATAACGTAGGTATAATAAGATCTTACTCCAATAACTACTAGTGAATACATATTCGTATTCCCATGCTGCCAGAACAAGATTAGCGTAAATAGGGGCACATTTTGCACCCATGGCCACTCCTTTTTGTTGTCTAAAATAACTACCATTAAAATAAATGAAATTATTCTCCAAGACTAATTCTAACATCTCAGATATCAATCGATTCTCAGTTCTGTTATTGTATTTATGTGTATTAAGGCATGTTTCAAACAGCTCTATACCTTCCTGATATGGAATCACAGTGAAAAGATTGATTACATCCACAGTGGCCATCACAAAGTCAAAGTTAACATCAACATTATTAATAAATTGTCTTATAGAATCAAGACAATGCCATGAATCTCTTACAATGTGTGGTAATCTCGTTAACAAATCTTTACATTTAAAATCAATGTAGGCCGCTAAAGCTTCGGCCTTTGAACCTATTGCCGAGACAATTGGTCTAAATGGTGGGTTATCAGTGTGTTTATGAATTTTAGGAATTCCGAAAATAGATGGTATTTTAGGGAATTCCACAGAAATGTATTGATAAACCATTGAATCAAGCCTTCCATCCATTAAATATTCGTAGATTAACCAATCAATTTTACTGTAGGCTTTGTTTACCTCATGCCTACTAACCTTTTCATAAGTTGCCTCATCCTCTAAAAGTGTGAGCATCCTATTCTCGTAGTCAACATTTAACATAATAACCACCCCCCCACCTTTATCAGGTTTCATGATTCTGAATTTATTAGAACTTGTTAATTCCTGTAAACAAAATTTTTCGGCTGACGTTAAATTATATTTAAAAGTATTCTTCTCATTCAACGTTCTTCTAATATGTATTTCACAAAGTTTTTCAAAAACTTGTATCAAGTAATTCTGGGGTGGAATATAAGTGTTGTGACGTTTTAGTGTAAAGTTGTTGGAATCCTGAGACAGAGCATTTGAGTCTTGAAAAAATAATTTTAAGTTTTAAAAGCTTTGTATATGTTTTTAAATTTATTAAAACTTTACCAATATCTAACTTAAAATTGGGAACAAAGGTGAACCCTTTGCTAAACAAGTCCAAATACTTACTATCAAAATTCTTTTTAGTATAGTTATATAAATTAAAACCCAAATGTGTGACAATTTGGCAGTCAGACGAATTCTGAGTTACTGCCTCATGTTGACATAAACTCATAGTGTTAGAATTTCCAATATTAATCAATTGTACTTGGATTATAACTTCAGTAGGTGAATTATTCACTATGTCAATGTTTTCGTGATCAATATTATGATTAATTACAGTTAATGTCACCATCTGGACATTCTCGGGCCTCGATTGTTGTAATTTCTTGGGATATATTGATTGTAACTGCCCTGTCTCTCCCTTATTCTTTCCGACCTTCTTAATGTGGGCTGGTCTAAAAAATCTGACTCTAAACATTCATCGTTATGATTAATGTTATTATCATTGTTGATGTTACTTTGATGTGTATTGTCCTGATTATTTGTTGAATTAAACCGATTTCTAACTCTTTCATCACTAAAATTAACATGATTCTGACTAATACGTTTCATGTTTTTGTACTCTCTAAAGTGCACATACGCTCTATTGTTTCTGTAATCATGGCTATCTCTCTCAATCTTAATATTTTTAATTTCCAGGCCTTTATTAATAAATCTGTCCATATCTTTAAAAATATTTTCCATTCTGAATTTATTATGTTCAAATAGTAAATCCATCTTAATGTCGTTATCTAGACTACATAACTTTTCTTTTAAAACTTGTAACTTATCTGTGTTATTACAAATAATAAGTTTCAAAAGTTCCAACCCAGTTTTATCAAACAGTTGTATCAATTTAGTAAAAAATGGTGTACCCTCCAAAAAAACATTAGGCAATTTAAATATACGTAGTCCCTTAGGGACCTGTTTTAATTCCATACAGCGTTCTAGGAATGCATTGTCCATCTGTAAGGATTTAAAATTCTTGAGTGTTTTTTCAAACTCAGAAAAACGTGAATTCAAAGTACCCAAGTCTCTTGTTGCTGCTGAACCATCTCTGTTTAATGATGGAGCAGAAAGAAAATTGTGTAGGTCCAAATGCCTGTCCAAGGGAATGTTCCTGTTCATAACACCCCATTGTGATGTCTGATTTTGATTTGGACCATATGGTGTCTGTTGTCAATGTTGGAGTCAGTGTTCAAGGGTGCTCCAGCTACACACCCTCTATCTTGCACCACTACTTGCCTGAGAGGACTGTTGGAATATTGTCTTACACCACACCCATGTGAACTGGTGTTGGGCGTTGAATTCAGGGTAAGAAGTTGTTCCTGTGATTCAGTGATAAACAGATCACCTTCAGTCCCTGCATTATGTTGTTGATCATGTAGTGCTTTAATGAGCTTATTAGTGATGTCCAGGTACTCTTGCAATAACCGCTGCATGATAGAAGGTGTAAAGGATGAAAACACTGACTGTAAACCTGGGCACAACCCCACTGATGAATGTTAATGGTCGTAAAACCTGCAGCTCAAAGCAGAATTTGGCACAAAAACCTGCCTGGTGCTAATGTGTGATCAGCAACTGATTGCTAAAAAGGTCGACAGTCAGCTGAATACAATCCCAATAGATAAAGTAGGTTATCCTAAAGGATTGCTGGTCAAAGCAATATATAAGCCCAAGAAACTGATTGATGTTAATTTAATGTTTGATAACTAAGAGCTTTATTTGTAGAAAATGACCAGCTGACAAGTCATCAAAAACGTAATAAGTAACCAAGTAAAGCTAGTTGTCCATATAGCACTTGTAACAGGTCTAACAAAAAAGCAAACTGACACTGAAATAAGCTCCGTAAATGAGTACGATATTCCTTGAACAGTGTCAGTTAGATTGCACTCATTAAAAGACTGTGTAAACGCGTAAATAGATGTTTGTTAGAATGACACACCACAGCTTAATGTTGTCCGTAAAACGTTACAGCTCTTGTGCAAACAATCTGCCAGAAAAGCTAGCTGACACTGATGTAAAGTCCGTTACTAAATACGGGCTTTTTAAGTAATGTTAACTGAACCAAATAAACTGTGTGTATGCACAGGTAATAATTCCTTTAGTTGACACACACGGCTGTTAAAGGAAAATTAACCAGATGGAAAACCAAAAAAACTTTGCCACTTTTACTAACTATATTTAAATGTGGTTCACAATATAAGTGTTCATAAAAAAGTAAAATATCAATAGACAATTGTCAATAGTCAAAAAATCCAAAGAAGCTGTATTGTTGTAGGATGATGTTTTCCTGTAAAAGGATGTTTTTCTATAAATGTACAACCCACATGTTGTATTTCAAATATCCAAAAAACAACGCTGAGATTGCAAGAGAATCAACCGTCGCTGTATCTCAAAAATTACGAATTGTAGCTCTTAAATGAAGCACAGCTGACACAGTGTATCAACAGAGAATTACTTAGTAGTTACCTCAAATAGATAAAACTTGCCAAACGACTTCTCGCATATATGTAAAGTAGTTTGTAGAGATAAAAATATGCGATATAATTGTCAATAATTCAGCAGCTTCATTGTGCTCACCAATATTCAACAAGGCATCTTACAAATCTTGTTGGTCCGTACGACTACGACAGTCCAAGATCAAACAGGTTACTGAAACAATTGTAGATAACGAACCACAAAGTACAAACTGGTAACCAAAAAAAATTCCAGTAACCTTGAATCGTTGGATGTTAAAATAAAGTCTTTATTCCACCACAGGACCACAAAACCAAAACAGAAACAATGAAACCATGGAACTAAGCGCTTTCACCCTCTCGTCCTAGGGCATCATCAGAGTACAAATTACAGAAAAAACATCATCCCTTAAATACAGATACTACTTAATTAATTAATTAATTAATTAAATAATGATATAATCAATCAATTATGCAATGTTCTAATTAAAATAATAAAATCTCTTGTCTTTTAAAGTAACAGGTCTAGTAAATAGTAGAATGACTAGTTTAGAAAACACATAGACAGGAACTAGAGAGTAATGTATAAAACTGACAGTATTGCACATGATATAAATATCTAAATTAAAAATATACTTCCTTTGTATATGTACAATCAGTAAAGCCATATTAAATGTATAATATGTGACAAAAGATATGAAATTTATAACATAAAAATTCCAAATTAAATTGTAAATTATACTGATGTTATTACAATGTTGTATAATGAAATTAAAATTAAAATTATTAATTTTATTTAAATGCTGTTAAGTATAATTTTATATTTAAAACTACTATGTTAATAATTATTGATAAATAGATAAATAATTGTAGTATAAATAGAAAAATATAAAAAATATAGAGCATTATAAAAATGAATGTATAAGGAATTTCTGATATTGTATTAAATATTGTCAGATGATAATCAGTTACAATAACAATTGATTAATAATATTAAAAATGTGTTATAAAATTTTGTATTTATAATTTAATTAAGAGATCTTATTATATAAATTAATAAATATTTAATAAATATTCAATAACTTAAATAATTTACCTTAAAACAGATGTTGTGGAGACCAGTTAAAAAATTGACATGTGAAATCATAATAACTTATTCAATATAATTTATGAAACATTTACTTACACTGCAGGTAATAATCAATTTGTATAAAAAGTTGTGAATAATTGTAAAATATGTTAAAAATATGTTGAATATATATATATATATATTATATATGAAACTATAAATGAATATGGTAGTTTAAATAAATTTGATGAAATTTGAGTAAATTTAATGTAAAAAATTTAGTGGCTAAAAAATTACTAAATAAACTGCGATTTAAGCTTTAGTATACTAGCAATAGAAATTTGATCATTAATTCCTGGATCTTTACTTGCATTTAATCTAAGTTGCCAAAGGCATTATTTGGCTTCTAATAGGCTTTTAATGTCACCACCTTGTTGTACTTTAGTGTGAACAATTCTATCGATGATGAAAAACAGGAATTTTTTTAAATTAAGGCAACCAATGCTATGAGTGTATAAAGCACTAGTCTGATTGTGATTTCTAATATCACTCACATGCTCTATAATTCTTGTTTTCAATTTTCTGTTGGTTTTCCCTACATAGAAAGCTTGGCATGCTGTGCATGTGGCTATGTATACTACCCTAACTGTATTACAGTCACACACTCCTGGACATCTGATGGTCTTCTCATAGTTGGTAATTGAGAGGTATGGTCCATTATTAATGAATCTACATATGCGGCATGCACCACATTTGTTCATCTTAGATTTCATAAATAAGTCAAAGTTCATACAATTTTTAAATATACTTTTAAGACTTTGTCCTTTACTAAACGTAACCTTGGGTTTGTTACCTAAAATATTTACCAATTCTTTATTAGATTCTATGACAATATTCCATGAATCATATACCGTTTTGACAATTTGGTCTGATTTTTCATTGAAAGGAATGACCAAAGTGTCATATCCTATGCCCTTAGATTCAGAAATTTCTTTTGAATTGAATCCATATTTTAAAATAGGTTTATATAAAACCAATCTATTCATCCAAATATCCTGACCTATATTGTTAACCAAATCTACTGGGTAGGCTCTACTTATAAACATGTTTTTTTAATTTTTCAAGTTCCATTTTAAACATGTCATCAATGCTCACTATCCTTGACAACCTCACCATCTGTCCTTTTACCAAATTTCTTTTCTGATGGACAGGGTGACAGCTGTCAAAGTGTAAAAATGAATTGGATTATGTCTTCTTCCTATAAATATTGGATGCAAATATATTGTCTTTCAAGGTAATTGTAATATCCAAAAAGTTAATTGTATTGTTGGAAATGTGACTCATAAATTTAAAAAAATCAGTTGTTTGTCCAAAATATGTAATAAATTCATTAAATTGTGCCTCAGTACCTCTCCAAAAATCAAAATATCGTCCAAATAACGTAGGTATAATAAGATCTTACTCCAATAACTACTAGTGAATACATATTCGTATTCCCATGTTGCCAGAACAAGATTAGCGTAAATAGGGGCACATTTTGCACCCATGGCCACTCCTTTTTGTTGTCTAAAATAACTACCATTAAAATAAATGAAATTATTCTCCAAGACTAATTCTAACATCTCAGATATCAATCGATTCTCAGTTCTGTTATTGTATTTATGTGTATTAAGGCATGTTTCAAACAGCTCTATGCCTTCCTGATGTGGAATCACGGTAAAAAGATTGATTACATCCACAGTGGCCATCACAAAGTCAAAGTTAACATCAACATTATTAATAAATTGTCTTATAGAATCAAGACAATGCCATGAATCTCTTACAATGTGTGGTAATCTCGTTAACAAATCTTTACATTTAAAATCAATGTAGGCCGCTAAAGCTTCGGTCTTTGAACCTATTACCGAGACAATTGGTCTAAATGGTGGGTTATCAGTGTGTTTATGAATTTTAGGAATTCCGAAAATAGATGGTATTTTAGGGAATTCCACAGAAATGTATTGATAAACAATTGAATCAAGCCTTCCATCCATTAAATATTCGTAGATTAACCAATCAATTTTACTGTAGGCTTTGTTTACCTCATGCCTACTAACCTTTTTATACTAAAATTCATAAACACACTGATAACCCACCATTTAGACCAATTGTCTTGGCAATAGGTTCAAAGACCAAAGCTTTAGCGGCCTACATTGATTTTAAATGTAAAGATTTGTTAACGAGATTACCACACATTGTAAGAGATTCATGGCATTGTCTTGATTCTATAAGACAATTTATTAATAATGTTGATGTTAACTTTGACTTTGTGATGGCCACTGTGGATGTAATCAATCTTTTCACCGTGATTCCACATCAGGAAGGCATAGAGCTGTTTGAAACATGCCTTAATACACATAAATACAATAACAGAACTGAGAATCGATTGATATCTGAGATGTTAGAATTAGTCTTGGAGAATCATTTCATTTATTTTAATGGTAGTCATTTTAGACAACAAAAAGGAGTGGCCATAGGTACAAAATGTGCCCCTATTTACGCTAATCTTGTTCTGGCAGCATGGGAATACGAATATGTATTCACTAGTAGTTATTGGAGTAAGATCTTATTATACCTACGTTATTTGGATGATATTTTGATTTTTTTGGAGAGGTACTGAGGCACAATTTAATGAATTTATTACATATTTAGGACAAACAACTGATTTTTTTAAAATTTACGAGTCACATTTCCAACAATACAATTAACTTTTTGGATATTACAATTACCTTGAAAGACAATATATTTGAATCCAATATTTATAGGAAGAAGACATACTCCAATTCATTTTTACACTTTGACAGCTGTCACCCTGTCCATCAGAAAAGAAATTTGGTAAAAGGACAGATGGTGAGGTTGTCAAGGATAGTGAGCAATGGTGACATGTTTAAAATGGAACTTGAAAAATGAAAAAAAACATGTTTATAAGTAGAGCCTACCCAGTAGATTTGGTTAACAATATAGGTCAGGATATTTGGATGAATAGATTGGTTTTATATAAACCTATTTTAAAATATGGATTAAATTCAAAAGAAGTTTCTGAATCTAAGGGCATAGGACATGACACTTTCGTCATTCCTTTCAATGAAAAATCAGACCAAATTGTCAAAGCGGTATATGATTCATGGAATATTGTCATAGAATCTAACAAAGAATTGGTAAATATTTTAGGTGACAAACCCAAGGTTACATTTAGTAAAGGACAAAGTCTTAAAAGTATATTTGAAAATTGTATGAACTTTGACTTATTTATGAAATCTAAGATGAACAAATGTGGTGCATGCCGCATATGTAGATTCATTAATAATGGACCATACCTCTCAATTACCAACTATGAGAAGACCATCAGATGTCCAGGAGTGTGTGACTGTAATACAGTTATGGTAGTATACGTAGCCACGTGCACAGCATGCCAAGCTTTCTATGTAGGGAAAACCAACAGAAAATTGAAAACAAGAATTATAGAGCATGTGAGTGATATTAGAAATCACAAGCAGACTAGTGCTTTATACACTCATAGCATTGGTTGCCTTAATTTAAAAAAAAATAGAAGTTATGTTCTTACCATAACGTTCCATGTTAGTTGTCTTCTTCTCGCCTTCTTCTTGCTGGATGGGTTCGGAGCCGACCTCGGCTCCGACTCGGCCACTCTAAAAGCTCGAGAGTTGGTTCCACCGGCTCGAGGCTCCCCTTATATCCCACAATGCTAGGCGAGAGTTACCTCAGATCTCGTTTGTAAGCTAACCCCAGCTTATAATAGTAATAGAACAACTCTAAATAGAGTCCACCTCTAACAACAGGGAGAAAGAAAGGTGACCTACATCCTGATTCAGGAAATATGCAAGCAGCATATGCCTAAGAAAAGAGGTGGTAGAAAGAGAGGTCACAATCACAACTCCTCTAGGTCTGTCCAGGCCAGGGGGAACGAGCGTGGGACGCAAGAAGAAGCGAAGACAACTAACATGGAACGTTATGGTAAGAACATAACTTCTATATGTTAAGTTGTCTATCTCGCCTTCATTCTTGCTGGATGGGACCGCGTCCCTAGCACCTTGTCCCGGGTGGCCTAACGGAACAGACTCCTGAGAACAGTGGAACCAAAGTTAGCTCTATGCCTAGAAGCTAAATCCAACTTATAATGAGAAATGAAAGTGTGAGGAGTAGCCCAAGTAGCCGCTGCACAAATGGTGTTAATAGGCAGTCTGTCTTGGAAGGCTAAAGAAGTAGCCAAAGCTCTGGTAGAATGGGCCTTAGGTTTATTAGGCAGCTTTTGGTGTCTTATCTCATAAACAAGGGTAATCAGAGATGTAAGCCATCTAGATAATGATACCTTTGAAACTGAAAGTCCTTTTCTGCTTTCTGCATAGGAGATAAACAGTTGGTCAGATTTTCTGAATTGTTTTGTTCTATCCAAATAGTACCTCAACTGACGATGAACATCTAGCCAGTGTAATTTTTGTTCAGACCTATTGGAATATTCTGGTAAAAAGACAGGGTGGTCAATGCTTTGATTTAGATTTGGCGTCGTGACTACCTTAGGCAAGAAGGACGGGTTGGTTCGTAGGATACCCAGTCCTTATGGAACAATAGATAAGGAGGTCGACAGCTGAGTGCATGAAGTTCTGAGACTCTTCTAGCTGAAGTAATAGCTACCAGAAAGAGAGTCTTCCATGATAGCAATTTTAAAGAACAGGAGGCTGCAGGTTCGAAAGGGGAGAATCAAAGAAGTAAGAACTAAATTTAGGTCCTAAGGAGAAGGAGGATTTCTTATAGGAGGTCTGAGAAGAAAAACTCCTTTCAAAAAGGCTTTGCAAAGCTTGTGGGACATTAAGGCAGATTCAGAAATACCTACATGAAAGTTAGAGATAGCTGCCAATTGAACTTTAAGAGTAGAAGGGGATGAACCTGCATGGAAGAGTTCAGCTAGAAATTCAAGGACTATTTGGATGGAAGCAGTGAAAGGATCTATGTCCCTTCCTTGAGCCCAATATGTGAAACGTTTCCACTTACTCAAATAAATCTTCCTAGTGGAAGATTTATGGGAAGCTATCAAAATATCTCGAACAGAGTGAGATAAATGAGGAAGCCTGACTAATGTTGGAACTGGAGGAACCAAGCAGTGTGGTTCAGAGAGGGAGGAGCGATGTAACTGACCCGATTGATGGATCAAAAGGTCTGGAACTAGGTCCAGATGCCAAGGTCGCTCCAGTAGAAATTGATGTAGAAAGGGGAACCACACCTGTCGAGGCCAGTAAGGAGCAATGAGGATCAACGAGGCCTTCTGAGTGATAGCTTTCTGTATCACCTGAGAGATTAGTGGGAAGGGAGGAAATGCATACAGAAGTCCCCGGGGCCAAACTTGGACTAGAGCGTCTCTGCTGGGTTGGCCTGGTAAAGGGAATAGAGTGAAATAATGTCTGCACTTGCTGTTTTGGGGAGTAGCAAAAAGATCGCAGCAAGGCTGACCCCACTTGAGAAAAATCTCTCTCACAACAGAGTCTTTCAGAGACCACTCGTGAGGCATGAGGATAGCTCTGCTCAATTTGTCCGCTATTTGATTGGACTTCCCGGGGATGTGCGTTGCTATCAGAAAACGCTGAGAAGAAATCGCCCATTGCCACAATCTGAGTGCTTCTCGACACAGGGGGTAGGACCTGGTTCCGCCTTGTTTGTTGATGTACCACACTACAGACATATTGTCTGTCTGGATTGCAATCGTTCCCAAGGGAAGAGTCTTGAAGGGCTTGCAACGCTAAAAGCACTGCTCTCATCTCCAGAACATTTATGTGCAAGTGGCATTCATCTGGTTGCCATGTGCCCTGGACCGTCCTGCCCTGATAATGCCCCCCCCACCCGATCAGGGAGGCGTCCGTTGTCAAAGTAGCAACCAGAGGGGGGGGAACAAAGGGTCTTCCCAACCAGAGCTGAGGGGAAGACATCCACCACATGAGATGATTTCTGCACGTCTGCGTGATCATAATGGTGTGGGACATTGGAAGTTGCTGGTATGACCATTGTGTAAAGAGCATCCATTGAAGGATTCTCATGTGGAATCTGGCTAATGGAAGCAGAGGTATGGCAGCCGCCATAATTCCCAACACTTTCAGAACTAACCTGGCTTTGATTCTGTTGTTGTTGAAAAGGAGTGAGACCAGTCTGTGTATGTCTGTTATTCTCTGATCTGTTAGCCTCGCAGACATGTTTACTGTGTCTAGATTTGCCTATAAAGGTAATAGTACGACAAGGCGACAAAACAGACTTTTCGCAATTTATTGAAATGCCTAACTTTTGACAAATGCGAAAAGTGTAATCCCTGGCCATCAGAAGGAGATGCTTGGTGGGGGCTGTGAGGAGCCAGTCGTCCAAATATGGAAACACCTGGAATCCTTGTCGTCTCAGGTGAGAAGCTACCACTGCCATGCATTTGGTAAACACCTGGGGGGCAGTGGTGAGACCAAAGGGCAGGGCCCTGAATTGAAAATGACTGGTTCCCAGCCTGAAGCGGAGGAATCTTCTGGTGCGTCTGTTCATTTTTATGTGATAGTACGCATCCTGAAGGTCTATAGAGCACATCCAGTTTCCTTTTCCCAATAGGACTGCAGCGTGACCATCCGAAATCTTGTTTTCTTGACTGATCTGTTCAAGATACTGAGATCCAAAATTGGTCTCCAGTCCCCTGTTTTCTTTGGAACTAAAAAGAACCTTGAGTAGATTCCGGATCCTTGCTGGTCTGCTGGAACTGGCTGAATTGCTCTTTTTGCAAGCAGTTTTGAAATTTCCAAAACCGCTAGATCCCTTTGTGGTGGAACATCTGGAAGGGATTTTTTGATTGTTTCGAATGCGAAGAAAGGGGATAGAATAGCCTTGAAATGACGGACTGTACCCATTTGTCTTGAGTCAGGGATAGCCAGGCTTTTGGGTACAGTGACAACCTTCCCCCGACTGCCTCCGAAGGTGGACAGTCGGGCAACACCTCAGGGATGCTGAAAGGGCTGATCAGAGAAGGCTTCTCGATTGCCCTGGTTCTGCGGAGCCCCTGCCTCGAGGCGGCGTCTACCATTGTTATTCCGCCTCTGCCTCTGGCGGGTAACGACTTTGTCGTCAGGCGAAGTCCCTTGATTTTGTTTACGGAACCACATTTTCCCACTTTTCTGGCCTTTGGGGTAAGGCCTAGAAGGAGTAGAAAAACGGACTCCGACAGCAGAAAGAGTCTTGCCATCAGTCTCGCACCTAGTCAAGGTTTCTTTCACTTGAGGACCAAAGAGAGATGATCCATCAAACGGGAGTTAGTGAAAGACGTCTTGAAGGGTCCAAAATTGCATAGCCGCATCCAGGCATGCCTACGTAAGGCTACACCTGTCCCTGCGGCCCTACTCGCTCCATCAGCCGCATAAGAAAGGAGGCGCATGGAGGAGTTGGCTATGGAGTTAAGGGTAGCCAGCTCAGTGTTCATTTTATCTTGAAAACCCGCAGCTGTAGGATCCTTCAACATGTCACTCGCTTCTTTAATCAAGTCTCTTTGAAGACGAGTGAAATGGCACAGGTAGTTCAGCGAACGCATAGTAAATGTCGCTGACGAAAACATCCGCTTCCACCTGTCCATGGACCTAGATTCCTTGTTAGGTGGATGGACAGGTACTGAAGGATCAGCTAGTTCCTTCTTAGTGGCAGCAGCTACCACCATAGCATCCACAGAAACTCCTTTTGTCAAGAACTGCTTGTCTGCTGGTGCCGTTATGAATTTGGAGGGTCTCCTGGGAGTGGGATCTACTGAATCAGGAGCCGTCCATGCCTTTTAGCAACCACCTGCATGAGGGGGTCAAGGGGACACCCAGGAGGTGGAAGGGCGAGAGCCAAACGCCTCAAGATATACAGATTCATCCTCCGAAGGGTTAAGGGCTGGCCAATTTCCCCTCTGCTTCAGGATCTCTAGAATGTCTGCAAAAGAGACATCTTCAGAAGGGGAACGGGGGGAACCCTCGGAATCATCTAAATCTGTATCAGATGTTATTGACTCAGGTGAGTCAATGTGTTTCCTCTTACACTTCCTCTTCCGAGGGGGCTCTTCTGCAAAATCAGGAGAGGCCTCGGAAGAGGATGAAATCCCCACATGGGGTTCCTGAGGAGCTGGCTCTCTGCGGTCCGGGATGAGGGAGTGAGTCAACTTGACCTGAGGCACCGTAGAGGGAGGGGCGGACGGCGCCGACTCTGGAGTAGAGCCAGGCTCTAACACACTCCGCATGACCTCGAAAGCACCCCTGTCAGGCAAAGCCAGAGGTCCCCGCTCCGAGAAGCTGAGAACCCCCCTCGGCACCGACAGTGATGGCTCCGAGGCCGATGTCGGAGCCGAACTCACCAGCGCCGAAGCTCCGAGAGGAAGAGCAGGGTCGGACAAGGGTCCGATGCCACTCACCCCCTCAGAGCCGACGATGGAAGTCCGGCGCCGAGATTCTTCTAAGGAAGAAATCGGAGCCGACGATGGAGCCGAAGACAATTGTATCGGCTCCGACGCTACCACAGTCTCGGTTCTGACACGACCCGGCTCCGAGCTCAACGGAGTCGGAGGAGGAATATATTAATGGACAAGGGCAGGCATCGACTGATGATTCTGGCTCTGAAGCATCTGGGCTAGTGCCTCGGACTTAAGAAGTCGACTCACTACCCTCTGAAGGTCATGATCCGATAGCCTCGATGACCTAGAGGAATGAGATTTATGGCTCCGTTCAGACAGCAGGGGAGATCCTGGAGCCGAATGAACGGAACCAAGGGACGGTGACCTGGACCTCTTCCTCGATGTCGGCTCCGAAGATCTGGACGGAGCCGACACGGGAACCTCTATTACCTCGGCTCCAGCCGGAGCCGAGGGAACCACAGAAACTGTGGACTGAGACTCATCGGCTCCAGCCAGAGCTGATGTAGGCGGAGGTTTAGAAGCCTTAAGTCTCGGCTCAGTTGCTGGAGCCGAGGACCTAGAAGCCTTAGAGGGCTTCCCAGAGACAGAAAGGGAATCCTCTGGCTTAAGAAGACCCCTCAGGATCAACTTATTTTTTCTTTCCTGCAGGACCCTGGGGCTGAAGCCGTGGCATACAGCACAGGAGTCCTGCAGGTGCAAAGGCCCCAGGCAATAGACACAAGAAGTGTGACCGTCTGTCAGAGACATTTTCTGACAGCACGCATCACACTTCTTGAAGCCTGAGACCTTTGTGTCTTTAGACATCCTAAACAAAAGTGTAATCACACACACTCAACAGACACACTGATTACACTAATGTACTTTTAAAACTCAAAAATAAACAATTAACTAAAGTTTACCAAGAGTAACACACACACACAACTAGGGGATGGAGAAAGGCCAGAAGGCCCGAGAGAGAACTTTAAAAGTTCTTGGGAAAAAAATAGGGATTTTCCGGAAAACCGGAGTAGAAAACCACTACACTAAGGGAAATATATTTAAACTCAAAAATATAGGGTTTTAAGAGTTCTAATTTTACCAAAATTACACTTACCAACAAGCCGGTAGAAAACCAACACCTCGATGCTGTAGCGGCAAACGAGATCTGAGGTAACTCTCGCCTAGCATTGTGGGATATAAGGGGAGCCTCGAGCCGGTGGAACCAACTCTCGAGCTTTTAGAGTGGCCGAGTCGGAGCCGAGGTCGGCTCCGAACCCATCCAGCAAGAATGAAGGCGAGATAGACAACTTAACATTTCCTGTTTTTTGTCATCGATAGAATTGTTCACACTAAAGTACAACAAGGTGGTGACATTAAAAGCCTATTAGAAGCCAAAGAATGCCTTTGGCAACTTAGATTAAATGCAAGTAAAGATCCAGGAATTAATGATCAAATTTCTATTGCTAGTATACTAAAGCTTAAATCGCAGTTTATTTAGTAATTTTTTAGCCACTAAATTTTTTACATTAAATTTACTCAAATTTCATCAAATTTATTTAAACTACCATATTCATTTATAGTTTCATATATAATAATATATATATATATATATATATATATATATATATATATATATATATATATTCAACATATTTTTTAACATATTTTACAATTATTCACAACTTTTTATACAAATTGATTATTACCTGCAGTGTAAGTAAATGTTTCATAAATTATATTGAATAAGTTATTATGATTTCACATGTCAATTTTTTAACTGGTCTCCACAACATCTGTTTTAAGGTAAATTATTTAAGTTATTGAATATTTATTAAATATTTATTAATTTATATAATAAGATCTCTTAATTAAATTATAAATACAAAATTTTATAACACATTTTTAATATTATTAATCAATTGTTATTGTAACTGATTATCATCTGACAATATTTAATACAATATCAGAAATTCCTTATACATTCATTTTTTATACGTTCTATATTTTTTATATTTTTCTATTTATACTACAATTATTTATCTATTTATCAATAATTATTAACATAGTAGTTTTAAATATAAAAATATGCTTAACAGCATTTAAATAAAATTAATAATTTTAATTTTAATTTCATTATACAACATCGTAATAACATCAGTATAATTTACAATTTAATTTGGAATTTTTATGTTATAAATTTCATATCTTTTGTCACATATTATACATTTAGTATGGCTTTACTGATTGTACATATACAAAGGAAGTATATTTTTAATTTAGATATTTATATCATGTGCAATACTGTCAGTTTTATACATTACGCTCTAGTTCATGTCTATGTGTTTTCCAAACTAGTCATTCTACTATTTATTAGACCTGTTACTTTAAAAGACAAGAGTTTTAATTATTTTAATTAGAACATTGTATAATTGATTGATTATATCATTATTTAATTAATTAATTAATTAAGTAGTATCTGTATTTAAGGGATGATGTTTTTTCTGTAATTTGTACTCTGATGATGCCCTAGGACGAGAGGGTGAAAGTGATTGGCTCCCAGCCAGAAGTGTAAATACCTTCTAGATAGTTTTTTCATCTTTATGTGATAAGTACACATTCTGAAGATCTGAGCACATCCAGTAGTCCTTGCCCAGAAAAGGGAGAATGGACTGAACCATGACCATTTGAAACTTTATGTGTCGAACTGACTTGATCAGGTTGCTGAGATCCGGAATTGGTCTCCATTCCCCTGTTCCCTGTTTTCCTTGGCATTAAAAAGAATCTTGAGTAAGCTCTGGATTCTATCTGGTCTGGTGAGGCTTCTTGGATCACTCTTTTTTTGTAGAAGCCTTTGTATTTGAATTGCTGTTTTTTTCCTTTGACTGGGTGGAACATTAGGAATTTTTCATGGAGTTGGAGGTGGAAGGGAAAAGGAATTATATAACCTCTGGAAATGATCCTCTCTACCCAAGTATCTTTTTTATGTCTATTTAGGCTCTCTGGTGCAGGGATGGTCAACCCCCAATTGCCTCCAGAGGTGGACAATTGGGCCTCCTTTCAGGAGCGCTGGTAGGGTCTTTCAGAGCAAGAATCTCTGGCCCCTGGTTTTGTGGGCCTCCTCTACCACAGGGGAGCATCGACCATTAGAGTCCCACCAACTGCCCCTAAAGGAACTTTCTCCACGTGTATCCTGGGAAGGACCCAGGGACTTCCTGTACCACATCTTCTGACCACCTTGTTGATTTCTTGAAAAGGATCTTTGAGGGGTCAAACAATGTACACCCACTGCAGAGAGGGTCTTTCCATTCTTTTCACACCTGGAAAATGTGTCCTTCACTTTTGGGCCAAACAGGGAAGTGCCATGAGTGGGAGCATTGATGAAAGAGGACTTGAACGGCTCTGCAAAATCACATAAGAGCATCCAGGCATGCCTCCTGATGAAAATGTCTAAACCTGCTGCCCTTCAGGTGCCTTCAGCTGTATGCAAAATAAGCCTCATGGATCAATTTGAAATAGATTGAAGGGTTGGCCAACTGAGAAACTACAGGTGATTGGGCCTCTGCAGAAATTGTTCCTGAAAGGGAAGCTAAATGTTTTATGATCAAATCCCTTTGTAATCTCATAAAATGTGCCAAATGGTTCAGCAACCTAAGGGCAAAGTTCATTGAAGTGTAGACACACTTCCCAAACCTGTCCATCACCCTAGACTCCCTGTTAGAGGACTGAACAGAAGAACTCTGTTAGGCAAGTTCCTTCTTGGTAGCTGTCACCATGACCTTGGCATCTATAGGCACCCCTTTCACCCAGAATTCCTTCCTCAAAAGTGGAGCTAGAATCCTATCTGGCTTTCTGGGTATTGGTTAAATTATGTCAGACTCCTTCCACACCCACCAAGAGACCATATCAATGAGCTTGTTGGCTTGTGGAGTAACCCAGGAGGTAGATGGACCAGATCAAAACACCTTCAGAAATACTGACTCTTCAGGTGAAGGGTTGCTAGGAGCCCAACCACCTCTCTGTTTCAGGATCTTAAGGATGTCTCCAAAGGAGACATCTTCTGGAGGTGATCAAGGGGACCCCTCACCTTCATCAAAGTCTGTATTCTCAGTGACCAACTCTTGCAGAAAATCTAACTGCCTCCTCTTAAACTTTCTCTACCTAGGGACCTCCTCAGTGGGCTGTGCCAGGGAGGTGTTGGAAGACACTATAATACCCTGCAGGGTAGTTTGGAGGTCTTGGGTTAGCTGTCCATGTGGCATTGAATGATGAAGCTCTAAGTGCAGAGACATCTGGGAGGTGAATTGGAAATCCAAGGGAGTTAGATCCATCAGTCTTGTCAAAGCAGAGAAAATTCTCTTCACAGCCTTGAAGGCCGACTGCCCTGGAGAGAAAGAGAGGATCTTGGAGCCAAAGAAGGCAGGCTTCTGGACTGTTATCCCCTCCCACCCTGAAAGCAGTGTCCCAGAGGTGGAAGTCAGAGGCAAGCTATCCAGTGCCAAAGCACCAAGGAGCAGAGACACCTCCTAAACCTTCAGAGTTGACTCCAACACCTTGGATCTGACATGGGGGCTGCAGCTCCTAGAGTCCTTTGGATTCAAAAAAGTCAAATCTGGGGCACTCAGAGTCAGCTTTGGATCCAGTGTTAAAGTTATCCTTGGATCTAAACCTGATGGACCCAGAAAACCCAGATCCAGGGACTCTGAAGCAATGAAGGGAATCAGAGAAGGAGTGTGTGGTGATGGAGTGGTCAATGGATGGGCTAACTGACCCAAGCTGGTAGGCACCAATAACACACCCATCTGGATCTGCACTGAGAGAAACTTCCTCATCCATATCCTCTTTGGTCAAACTCCTAGATGAATGAGATGATGCTAGGGAAGGGAGTTTTGCATGGCTCCTCCCTAGGAATGGGGAAGGCAGCCTAGAAGGCATAAGATTGACTGATGGTGGATACTGGGTCCTAGGCAAAAGTATAGGATCCTTAGCAGTCAGATTTTACTGTTTTTAGTCAGATCTGGGGATGTAAAATCTGATGACCTTTTTCTTTTTGGACCTGAGGGAAAGAGGTGAAGCCTTCTGGACCTTTTTTTGGAAGGCTTGGAGAACAAAGCCGAAGAAGTTGAAGAAGCAGGAGACTTCAACTCCTTAGTCTTCTGTTTTGGATATTGTGCCCCTGCAATAGCCTCTCTGAAAGAAGGTGGCAACATACCTTTTAATATTAATCTATTTTTTCTATCCACCAAAGTCCATGGATTAAAGTTACGGCATATACTGCAGTCTTCCTGAAGGTGCTGCAGGCCTAAGCAATAGACACAGAGACTGTGGGAGTCCAAAATAGATAACTTGTGCCCACACATGGAACAATTTTTAAAACTCAAAGTTCCCTTCTCAGCCATTCTATTGGCATAAGATAAACAGAAAAAATGTGTGTGTGTGTGTGTGTGTGTGTGTGTGTGTGTGTGTGTGTGTGTGTGTGTGTGTGTGTGTGTGTGTTATATATATATATATATATATATATATATATATATATATATATATATATACTTTTTTAAAATCAGGAAATAGGAAAGAAGGAAATAGGGAATAGTGATTATCAACAATGGTAATAAAATGTATACTATTGTGTAGAGGAAAAAAGGAAGAAAAATATAACAACACTGGTAACAGTAGAAATACTAAGAGTACAATGGTAAGGGGATGATAGAAACAGACTAGCTATAATGAAAAAAATTTACTTAATGAAATACTGAGTGACAAAACTCAACAGCTATGGCAACCACGTCTTTCGTGAAATGCAGCAAACAAGATCTGAGGTATGTTAGGGGTTGGTGCATTATGGGTAAGGGAGAACTCAGTGAGCGTTTTGGTTACCACGAGCTTTAATAATGGCCAAGTCAGATTTGAGGATCGGATCCAAACCCAACAGTTCACGATAGAATGAAAATTGACAACATTAGATCCTTAATTATTTAACTGCTAAACAATTGCAAGCAATTAGTTAACTGTCAGTTTAGCATAAATGTAACTGCTTTATAATTGTTTAGCAGTTTATAGTCACTCTCACCCTAATTCTGTTTTAGAGAAACAAAGGCTAGACTTCCAACTTTTTGTTGAAAGAATAGCTGCTTTCCAGGTGACCCCAGAAAAAGTGCAAGCCATAGGCATATTGGACCAATTAGGACCCACAACGGGATCTGCACGTTGAGGAGATGAAAAGTTTCAGTGCATTTCCATCATTCAGAACTGAATGTCAGTACTGCATTATGGTCACAATTGAAGTGCTCCATGTGTGGCATAAATTG
This sequence comes from Protopterus annectens, assembly GCF_019279795.1. Lineage (NCBI taxonomy): Eukaryota > Metazoa > Chordata > Ceratodontiformes > Protopteridae > Protopterus > Protopterus annectens. The sequence continues at coordinate 298,901,161 of NC_056745.1, forward strand.
CAACAGTTGATTGTTACAAATGTAGCAAAAGACATCCCCATCAAGAGAATGTAATGGTAAGCATTAGCATTTCAGTTCCATGTATTTGCAGGACTGCTTACAGTTATTATTTTTTAACTATGCCAAATTCTTTGCACATAATCTTTAATGCTGCATGTCACAATGTACACATCACTATTCATAACATACTAAAATCAATGCATCATTCAAAAAAAAAAGAAGTTATGTACTCACCATAGCATTCCATGTTTGTAGACCATCTTGCCCTTCATTCTTACATATGGGTTCGGAGCTGATTCTCGGCTCTGACTCAGCCGATTACAAAGCTCAAAGTCTCTAAGTTGGCTCATGGCAAGGTAGGTATCCCATAATGTACTAGTAAGAATCCCCAGATCTTGTTTGCTGCTGTCTATAAAAGTGATAGAAGGTATTTCCACAAGGAAAAACAAAGATGACAGGTCTCCAACCCTAAGGAGGAAAGATACTATCTTGTCTCCAAATCCTCCAAGGATACATGGACGGGGTAGATGGTTGGGTTCGTAAGAATGAAGGGCGAGATGGACTATAAACATGGAATGTTATGGTGAGTACATAACTTATTTATGTTCTGTAGTCCTATCTTGCCTTCATTCTTACATATAGGACAATGTCCCTTGCAGCTTTTTCTCGGGTGGCTAATGGGAATATACTCCTAAGAACCATGGAACCAAAGGAGGCTCTACCCCTGGAGGCCAAGTCCAATTTGTAATGAGTAATAAAGGTATGAGGGGTAGCCCAAGTTGCTGCTGCACATATACTGTCCATTATAATTCTGGCTTGAAAAGCGGCAGATGTGGATATAGATCTGGTGGAATGAGCTTTAATTTTAACTGGGAGTTCTTTGCCATTAGAAGAGTAAATGAAAGATATGCAATTTGAAATCTAGTTTGATAACATTATCTTGGAGACTGGCATTCCTTTCCTCGTCTCCAAAAAATAAATAAATAATTGGTCTGATCTCCTAAACTCTTTGGTTCTATGAAGACAGAACCTTAACTGTCTGTGTACATCAAGTTGATGAAACTTATATTTGGCTTTGTTTGAATGACTTGGAAAAAAGACTGGCAGTTTAATAGTTTGATTGATATTAGATTGAGAACAAATCTTGGGGACGAAGGACAGATTAGTGTGAAGGGAAACTCTGTCTCTATGAAATGTCAAGTAAGGAGGTTTGACTGAGAGTGCTTGCAGCTCTGACACTCTTCTGGCAGACATAATGGCTACCAGAAAAATAGTCTTCCATGAAAGGAACTTTAAATCACAAGTATGTGAAGGTTCAAAAGGCTGTGAGGTGAGTTTTAAAAGGACAAAATTTAGATCCCAGGGAGATATAGGTTCTTGAAAAGGAGGTCTTAGTAAGGTAGTGCCTTTCAAAAAAGATCTACACAATCTATGAGCCATAATATTATGTTCATGTTGTCTCAAATGAAAATTGGAGATAGCTGCTAGTTGAACTTTGATTGTAGCAGCAGCTGATCCCTGATGAAAAATTTCATTTAGAAATTCTAACACTAAGGGAATGGAGACTGAGTATGGATCTATGTTTCTAGCTCATGCCCAGAGAGAAAATCTTTTCCATTTGCTAGCGTACAATTTTCTCATAGATGGTTTATGAGAAGATGTCAGGATATGTGTAACTGCAGGGGAGAGATCATGACGCCTGACTAGGGATGGAAGTGGAGCAGCCATGCTGTCAAGTTGAAGGTGTGGAGACAGGGATGGAACTTGCCTGACATATGTGTCAGAAGGTCTGGTACTGGGTCCAGAGTTCATGGGTCATCCAGAAGGTGAGGCCTGAGAAAGGGGAACCAAATTTGATGAGGCCAGTAAGGAGTGATGAGAATCATTCTGCTTCCCAATTTCTTTGCTTTCTGGATCACTTTCAATATTAGCAGAAAGGGAGGAAAGGCATAACGACGTCCCGAGAGCCAATTGTGGACAAGTGCTTCTCTCAGTGTCTCCCCCGTGGGGGGAATAAGGGAGAAGTAGCTGCTGCATTTGGTGTTCATTGGGGTGACAAACAGATCACAGCAAGGCTGTCCCCATTTGCGTAAAATCTGTTCCATGACTTTCTGATTCAGAGACCACTCATGAGGCATCAAGACTACCCTGCTGAGCTTGTTGGCTATCATATTGGTTCTCCCGGGATATGCGTTGTAACTAGAAAGCGTTAGGAAGATATCGCCCACTGCCAAACACGAAGAGCCTCTCGACATAGGGGGTAGGATCTGGTTCCCCCTTGTTTGTTTCTATACCATACCACTGACATATTGTCTGATTGGATTGCTATTGTTCCTAGAGAAAGAAAGTCGTGAAGTGCTTGCAATGCTAGTAGCACTGCTCTCATCTCTATAACAGTGATATGCAAGTGAGCCTCATGTTCTTGCCATATGCCTTGGACTGTCCTTCCTAGATAACGCCCCCTCCACCCTATCTGGGAGGCATCCATGGTCACAGTAGCAATGGGTTTGCAAGGAATGAATGGTCTCCCTATTGTTAGTTGATTGGACTGGATACACCAACGAAGATCCTTTTTGTAAGATTCTGTTAATAAAATGGGATGAGACAGAGGCTGTTGCTGAAGAGACCACTGGGAAAAGAGTAGCCATTGTTGAATTCTCATATGTTATTTGGCTAGCGGAACTAGAGTTATAGTAGAGGCCATAGTTCCTAGAAGTTTGAGCACTGTCTTCACTTTGACTTTATATTGGGGAAGCAGGCTGTATGTCTGTTGTCTTAGATTTTGTATTCTGTCTGAAGGAAGGTGAGCCATCATTGTGACTGTGTCTATTTCTGCACCTATAAAAGTCACATATTGAGAGGGCGACAAGGCAGACTTTTCCCAATTTATAGTAATGCCTAGCTGAGTGCAGACTTGGATAGTTGCATCCCCGGCTTGTAGAAGTAGGTGACTGGTGGTGGCAGTCAGGAGCCAGTTGTCGAGGTACGGAAACACTTGGAATCCAAGATGTTTCAGGTGAGCCGTTACTATCGCCATGCATTTGGTGAACAACCTGGGGGCTGTGGTGAGACCAAAGGGTGGAGCACGAAATTGGTAATGACTGGCTCCCAGCCAGAAGAGTAATGACTCCTTGATGCTCTGTCCATTTTTATGTGCTAGTACGCATCTTGGAGATCTATGCAGCACATCCAATTGTCTTTCCCTAACAGAGGGAGGATAGACTTCAGTGTTACCATTTGGAACTTGGACTTCTTTACTGATTCATTTAACTTGCTGAGATCCAAAATGGGCCTCCAGTCCCCTGTTCGTTTTGGCACTAAAAGGAATCTGGAGTAAGTTCCGAATCCTATCTGGTCTGCGGGGACTGTTTGGATGACTCTCTTTTGATGCAACCTTTGGACTTCTATAGTTGCTTGATCCCTGTGACTGGGTGGAACATCTGGGATTTTCTTTGTTAGATGAGGTGGAAAAGAGAAGGGTATGGAGTATCCTCTGGAAATTATTCTTTGTACCCACTTGTCTTGTGTGATGTTGTGCCAGGCTTCTGGGTACAAAGGTAAGTGACTCCCGACTGGCTCTAGAGAAGCACAGTTGGGCGCCACATCAGAAACACTGATAGGGATGTCCATGAAAGGAATCACGGCCACCCTAGTTTTGCATACCCCCCCCCTGCCTCTGCGGTGATGTCTACCATTATTTCCTCCTCCTCTGCCTCTGGAGAAGGAATCACCTTGCGCATCCGAGGAAAAACTCTGAGATTTTTGAACCACATTTTTCTGCCTCTCTGACCCTTAGGGTATGGTCCAGATGGGACAGAAAAACATACTCTCATGGCAGAGAGAGCTTTCCCTTCCTGCTCACATCTGGTGAGTGTGTCTTTTAACTTTGGTCCAAACAGACAGGAACCGTCAAAGGGGCATTGGTAAATGTAGATTTGAAGGGCTCCGCAAAGTTGCATAAGCACATCCAGGAGTGTCTCCTAAGAGAAACTCCTGAATCCACTGCCCTGCTTGCTCCATCTGCTGCGTAAGATATCAGCCTCATGGAGGAGTTAACAATGGAGTTTAAAGGTAGACAACTGAGCAGTAACCTTTACAGGGACTCCTCCAGTTAAAGTACCTTGGAGACTATCTCCTAGCTCCGTTAGGAGATCTCTTTGAAGCCTAGTGAAATGGGTGAATTCAGTGATCTGAGTGTAAAAGCCACTGAAGAAAAAATACGCTTTCTGTATCTCTCCATCGTTTGAGACTCCTTGTTCAGTGAGTGTACAGATGAGGAAGTTTCCACTAGTTCCTTTTTTGTGGCTGCTGCCACCACCATGGCATCTACAGGCACACCTTTGGTCAAAAATTCTTTATCTTTGGGAGCTGAAAGAAATTTATTGGGCCTTCTGGGGACTGCTTCAATGACATCAGGAGTTTCCTACACCTTTCAACTCACTAAATCTAACAACTCACCGAAAGGTGGAGAAACCCAAGAGGCTGAAGGTTTAGACCCTAAAGCCTTCAGGTACACTGACTCCTCATCAGAAGGGGTGACAGTGGGCCAGCTGCTTCTCTGTTTCAGGATCTCTAGGATATCTACAAAGGAGATATCATCAGAGGACGACCTAGGGGACACTTCTGACTCCTTGAGGTCAGTGTCAGAGGTGATGGACTCATCAGGGGAGTCTACATGCTTCCTCTTTCAAATCCTCTTCTGAGGAGGCTCCTCAGAAGGGTATTCTGGGGAGGTCTCGGAAGACTGGGGGCCACCCAATGGGGGTTCCTGAGGCTGTGGGTCTCTGCTGTCAAGAGAGAGAAATGGTGCTGAGACGGCGGTTGGAGCTTGAGGGGAAAGAGCATCAGTACCCTTATGTGGAGCTGTAGACCTAGACAGCATGCTTTTCATCATCTTGAAGGCAGATCTTTCTGGCTCCGAGGACACCACCAGTTCCGAGGAAACAACACTAGCCCTCGGCTCCAGAGCGATCGACTCTGACACAGATGTAGGATCCGAGCTCAGCCAAGCTGACGCACCGAGAGCTAGGCTTGGAACCAAAGAAGTTTGGGTCCAAGCGCCCCCATCAGGGCCAACTGGAAAGCTTTGGCTCCTAGACACCAAGGACGGCACCACAGGTGTCAGAGTGGAACTCGGCTCTGAGACAGACAGTAGGGGTGCTGGAACTGACGGTTCCACAACAAACAGCACCAATAGCTCTGGCTCCAAAAAAACAATGTGGCTCAAAGGAGGAACAGAAGCAGGTAATATGGCCCTAGAGGGCTCCAGAACCGATTGGGTCAGAGCCGGCAACAAATTTGCTAGCATATATGACTTCAAGAGTCTAAGCACCACTCTCTCAACATCCTCCGCAGAAAGACTCTTGGAGGATCTGGAAGACAAGGTAGGTGATTAAGATCTCTGTAAAATCGGAGATCTGAGTGTCGGGGACACCGGTAATAAATCTCTAGACCAGCTCTGAGGTATGGGTTCAGTAATCGGCTCTGAAAAAGTTGGGGCTGAAACTGAAGTGTCAATGTCAATAACCTTGACCGGCTCTGAAGGCAGTGGAGTCGAAGAAGTAGAAGGTTTGTCCAGTTTAGCAATTTTTTGTGGAGGTCCTGATTCAACAGTCGATGTGGGAGACTGTCTTTTGACCAACTTGACATTCTCTTTTTTTGGAAGAACGAGACCTAGAATGAGATGATAAAGAGATGGCTAAATCCTCCTCGAAGGAAGGTTTAAGGAGACCTTTCAAGATCAATTTGTTCTTGCTTTCCTGGAGAACCCGAGAACTAAAAGAGTGGCAAAAGGTACATGTCTCCTGAAGATGTATGGCTCACAGGCAATAAACACAAATACTATGTCTGTCAGTCAGGGACATTTTTTGAGAACATTTAAGAGACTTTTTAAAACCCAAAGGTTTATGATCTTTAGATTCTTTAGACATATTGTCACAAATACAATCACAAAAGATAAATGTAGAGGATGATAGGAAGAGAGGACAAGGTCTTCTAACTTAAATGGGCCTAGCCCTGCTCAAGAAACAACACACAAGGAAGAAGACAACAGAGGACAAGGTCCTGTAACTTAAATGGGCCTAGCCCTGCTCAAGAAACAACACACAAGGAAGAAAGACAACAGAGGACTAGGTCCTCTTACTTAAATGGGCCTAGGCCTACTGAGGAAAAACAAACACTAGAGAGAAGGCAATAGAGGTCTAGGTCCTCTAACTTAAACGGGCCTAGCCCTAAACAGAGGAGTAGATGAAAAAGAGACAAACAAGCAACAGACAAAGGCTAGGATAGGTCCTAAATAGAAAAAGGACCTATGCCTAAGAAAAAAAATTAGCAATAACTAACACACAGAAATGAAGAGATAACACTAAAGAAAATGCCTGCAGAAGTGACGGCAAACAATTTGCAACAACAATTTGCAATAAATTCAAAAAACACCTAACTAAATTACTACTCGATAAAAAGAAGTTATGTACCTACCATAACGTTCCATGTTAGTTGTCTTCATCTCGCCTTCTTTCTTGCCGGTTGGGATCGGGGATGATCCTCGGCTCCGACTCGGCCATCTTCTATAGCTCGAGAGCTGTTTACTAGCTCAAGGTACCCCTTATCCCATGATGCCTAGTGATAGCTACCCAGATCTCATTTGAAATAGCTAACCCCAGAAGACATAGCCAGAGAATATACCTGTTTATACAAATAGGTTGAGCAGACCTGTCATACTCTCTAAGTCAGTAGAGGAAACAAAGCAGAGAACACTCAGCCAGTGAAAGCAGAACTCCTCTCGGTCCAATAGGACAGGGGGACAGAGGGTGGGACGCAAAACAGAAGGCGAGATGAAGACAACTAACATGGAACGTTATGGTAGGTCCATAACTTCTTTATGTTAAGTTATCTCGCCTTCATTCTTGCTGGTTGGGACAGCGTCCCTAGCACCTACAATCCTGGATGTCTCATTGGAACAGACTCCAGAACAGTGGAACCAAAGTCAGCTCTGCTCCTGGAGATCATATCTAGCTTGTAATGAGAAATAAAGGTATGCGGATTTGCCCACGTAGCAGCTACACAGATAGAATCCATGGGCAACCTAGACTGGAAGGCTACAGAGGTGGCAACGATCCTAGTAGAATGACCTTTCAGTTTGATAGGTAACTCTTTGTTCCTTAGTTGATAAATGAAAGTAATAGTGTGAGACAACCACCTGGATAAGGTCACCTTAGAAACTGGGAGACCTTGTTTGCCCAGAGCATAGGAAAGTAATAGTTGGTCCGACTTCCTTATTTCCTTAGTCCTGTGCAGGTAAAAATGCAATTGTCTATGAACGTCCAATTGATGTAATTTGTAATCTGCCTTGTTGGTGTGATTTGGAAAAAACACAGGAAGGTCTATAGATTGGTTTAAATTATCTTCTGAGTAGACTTTCAGAAGAAACAAAGGATTAGTCCTCAAAGCAACCCTGTCCTTATGAAAAACCAAGTATGGAGGACGGACACATAGTGCCTGAAGTTCAGAGACGCATCTGACTGAAGTAATAGCTACCAGAAAGAGTGTCTTCCAAGATAGAAACGTAATAGGGCAGGAAGCTGCTGGTTCAAAAGGGGGCAGAGTTAAGGAAGTTAATACCAGATTAAGGTCCCAAGGAGGAGGGGGATCTCTCACTGGAGGCCTAAGGAGAGTGGTCCCTCTCAAAAAAGACAGACAGACTGACATGAAAGTTAGAAATGGCTGCTAATTGAACCCTGATTGTAGCAGAAGCGGACCCAGAATGAAAAAGTTGTGCTAGGAATTCTAGAATTTCATGGACTGGGGCTGAAAAGGGATCTATGTTCCTAGCCTCTGCCCAACAAGAAAAATGTTTCCATTTACTAGCATAGGTTTTTCTAGTTGTGAATTTGTGAGAGGAGACAATAATCTCACGTACAGCCGGGGAAATGCTAGGAAGCCTGGGTAGGGTTGGAAGTGGAGTAACCAAGCTGTGAGCTGGAGGGTTTGGAGGGACTGATGCAACCCGCTTGACTGATGAATCAGTAGGTCTGGAATCAAATCCAGAGTCCAGGGCTGATCGAGAAGGTAATGGTGCAGGAACCGGAACCATATCTGTTAAGGCCATTAGGGGGCAATGAGGATAATTTTGCAACCCAACAATATTGCTTTCTGTATGAGTTTTGGAATCAGGGGAAATGGAAGAAAGGCATAAAGAAGTCCCTGAGGCCAATCATAGACTACAGCATCTCTGGGTGAGTGACCTGGAAACGGAAGAAAGGAGAAGTAGTTGCTGCATTTGCTGTTGAAGGGGGTGGCAAAAAAGATTGCAGCAAGGCTGTCCCCATTTGCAGAAGATATGTTCCGCAACTTCCTGATTCAGAGACCACTCGTGAGGCATGAGGATAGCTCTGCTGAGCCTGTCTGCTCTGATGTTGGAACTCCCAGGGATGTACGTCTCAATCAGAAAACGTTGGGAGGAAATCGCCCACTGCCACAGTCTAAGTGCTTCTCGACACAGGGGGTAGGACCTGGTTCCGCCCTGCTTGTTGATGTACCACACCACTGACATGTTGTCTGTTTGAATTGCAATGGTCCCAGAAGGAAGAGAGTCCTGAAGGGCTTGCAAAGCTAGAAGCACGGCTCTCATTTCTAGGACGTTTATGTGCAGATGGTATTCGTGAGGCTGCCAAGTGCCTTGGACTGTCCTGCCCTGATAATGCCCCCCCACACCCTATCAGGAAGGCGTCTGTGGTCACTGTGGCTACCAGAGGGGGCTGAATGAAGGGTCTGCCCTGAGTCACTAGTGGAGAGACCATCCACCAGGAAAGGTGCCTTTTGCATGCTTCTGTAATCATGAGCATGTGAGACATGGGCAGCTGTTCGAAAGACCACTGTGTGAAGAGAAGCCACTGAAGGATCCTCATGTGAAAACGGTCAGTGGGATTAGAAGAATGGCTGCCGCCATGGAACCCAGAGTTTGAAGGACGAATCTGACTTGGATTCTTTTGCTTTGCATCAGAGTTTGTACTTGCTGACGAATTGTAGACACCCTTTTTGGCGGTAGCCTTGCAGGCATGTTCCTTGTGTCTAAGCGTGCTCCTATGTAGGTGATAGATTGACAGGGCAACAAGGCAGGTTTTTCAAAGTTTATTGTAATGCCTAGCTGGGAGCAGATTGTGAGTGTGTAGTCCCTGGCTTGTAGAAGTTGATGACTGGTAGTAGCAGTGAGGACCCAGTCGTCTAGATATGGAAACACCTAGAATCCTTGATGTCTCAGGTGAGCAATGACCACTGCCATACATTTGGTGAACACCCTGGGGGCTGTGGTGAGACCAAAGGGCAGAGCTCTGAACTGGTAATGACTGACTCCCAGCCGGGTAATTATAAACAATAAAACACTGAAAAAATAGAATTCTAGTAAGAAAGTTATACAAAAAACTTTATACAAGCCTGAGCCAGAAAAACGACACCTTGCAGCTGAAGTGGCAAACGAGATCTGGGTAGCTATCGCTAGGCATCATGGGATAAGGGGTAGCCTCGAGCCAGTAAACAGCTCTCGAGCTATAGAAGATGGCCAAGTCGGAGCCGAGGATCTCCTCCGTTCCCAACCAGCAAGAACGAAGGTGAGATAGACAACTTAACATCAAGTGTTACACTATTAATATAAACTACTATTATAGTCAAAGGCTAGAATAGGCCCTAACTAATAGAGGGACCTACATCTAAGAGAAAAAAATTTAGCAATAACTTGCAAACAGGAAGAAGGGATACCACTAAGAAAAAAGGCCTGCGGAAGCGACGGCCAACAATTTGCAACAACAATTTGCAATAATTCAAAAAACACACTAAATTTCTACTAGATAACAACTGTTAAGTTATTGATACTAAACTACTATTATAGTCAAAAACGATCACTATAGAAAACTGAATAATGAAAAAAATTCCAATTTAGCCACAGCCAAGAAAGAGAGCACTTCTGAACTCGTAGACATGGCAAACGAGATATGGGGATTCTTACTAGTGCATTATGGGATACTTACCTTGCCATGAGCAAACTTAAAGACTTCGAGCTTTGTAATCAGCTGAGTCAGAGCCGAGGATTGGCTCCGAACCCGTATGTAAGAATGAAGGCTCGATAGGACTACAGAACATAATGATATACAGACATAGCATTTTACTACTTGTCCAACACATATAGGATTCAGACTATTGGTATTCACCAAATAGCATGATTTTGGAAAAAAAGCAAATATAATAATTGAAAAAATACATTAAAAAATATTTAGAAACTGTAATTATCTCTAATTTCCATATCAATGCAAAGGTTGCTTTAGCTATGATACCTTGAGTCTTTTAAATACAATTTTTTTATTTATTTTTTAAAGATTTACATTCTAGCAAATAGTTTAATACATATAAACACTCTAGATACAATAAAATGAAATGCTCTTTTATGTCAATGTGCATTCAGAAAAAAATTATACTGAGCCATATATTTTATTATACAAAACAACACACACAATTCCATCATTGTAACTACTAGTGCAATGACCATTAATTTTACTCATTTATTAATCTGCAAACCGAACAAAAGGAAAATGTCCTGCTAGCAGTACTGAACTCTTGATCAGACAAGTTAGATGAACTGCCCTGTATATGGAATATGGGGCCATGTTTTGGTTATAAAAATAATATTGAAACTGACTTTGCACTGAAAACAGGGCATGATCTGCAAGCTCATTTCATGAATACCCCAGAGTGCATGATATCCATTTTGCCATAATCCCAGCTCAGCATAGTCTTTTTTATTATGCAAACACGTTTACTTCATGGACTTTCAGAACAGCTGTTTCCTCCAGTTTAGGATATTGTGCAAAGAACCAAACTGGTCAGTTTCATCAGCTTCAACTGCAAGACATCAAGAACATAAATTATTTATGTAAGTAAGTACCAAATCTGAGAATAAGACTGGTTAATATTTACAATGTACAAAGGGGCTACCTGCCATTCCAAACTGTAGAGTAAAACCACAGAAGTTTAATTAACAGACTCCAACTACAGAAAGTATCTTCTAGATTCTATCAACTAAAGTATTATTCTGCTTCTGCAGATAACTATATAGCATTAGCAGTTAAATAATGCTACAGATATTGAAAGCAGGTATAAGCTAGTTTGCTTTTCAAAAGGTGTAGGACAAATGAAAAATCAGCAACTAGAAATACTAGAATTGCACTACAACATATGTATTATTTATTGGCAGCACATTGTTTTACTGCCATGAATAGTGTTCCATAAATGTGTTGAACTCAGCATGATATCACTTCTCATGACAATTGTGGATCCAGGTTAAAAAAAAAAAAAAAACACACACACACACACACACACACACACACACACACACACACACACACACACACGGTTCTATTTCTAAATTTTGAACTTACAAAACGTTGACTTTCTTATGGTTGAGACCATAAGACTGAAGTTTTGAAATTTTGAAATTTAAATAAAAAAAAATAAAAACAAAAAAAAAATCTTTTTTTTTTTTTTTTGCAGGGGTGCAAGCCCCCCTGTACCCCTCACATTAATTAAATATAGCAACTCCAAGATCACACAACAGTGAGGAAAAAGTACAGTTTTGTACCTACCATAAATGTAGATGTTCGAGGATCCACATTGCTGCAGTCCTAACTATTGGGTAGTCCGCTGTCCAGTCGGCCCGAATACCAAAGTATATGGCTGACGTCGGTCAGGGCGCATTAGACTGACGTCAGTACGTCAGGGTACTAATGCGCATGACCGACGTCATATCCTCAGTCTTTTCTTGCCCCAGATGTCAGAAGACCCTGAAAAGATAAGGCCAAAACCAAAAACTCCCAACATATCTGCACCAAAATATATATATATATACAAAATATACAAAATTAGCAGAATATAACCTCACCTACACAACCACCCCTAAACACAGAGGGGAAGGAGGGAGGGTAAATTGGACTGCAGCAATGTGGATCCTCGAACATCTACATTTATGGTAGGTACAAAACTGTACTATGTTCTTCATTCCACATTGCTGCAGTCCTAACTATTGGGTAGAATCCCAAAGCAGAGGTAAGGGAGGCTGGCAAATCATAAGGAAGCAGGAGCTGATAACATGCCTTGCAAAATAGCTGTGGCAAAACCAGCCCTAGACTTAGAGTAGAGAGGAAGGTGGTAATGCTTAGAGAAAGTATGCACTGAACTCCAAGTAGCTGCCTCCAAAATATCCTTAGTTGTCACCCCCCTTAAAAAAGCTGTTGAAGTGGCAGTAGCCCTAGTGGAATGAGGCCTAATCCCAGCTGGAATCTCCTTGCCATGATGGGAATAACAAAATGCAATGCAAAACCCAATCCACCTAGAAATAGTTTGTTTTGACACAGGCTTGCCCTGAGAACTCAAAGCAAAAGAAACAAACAACTGCTGAGACTGCCTAAAATCCTTAGTCCTGCTCAAATAATAACGCAATTGCCTGTGTACATCTAAAGTGTGCAAAATCTTTTCCCCTTTATTTTGGGGATCTGCATAAAACGTAGGCAAATGAATAGTTTGGTTTAAAGCCACACTAGAAACCACTTTAGGCATAAAGGAAGGATTAGTACGTAATGATACCCTATCCTTATGAAAAATCAAAAAAGGCTCCACCGCCATAAGGGCCTGTAACTCAGAAACCGTTCTTGCAGAAGTAATGGCCTACAAAAAGCAGTCTTCCATGACAAGTATTTCAGTTCAGCAGTAGCTGCAGGCTCAAAAGGTTGTAGAGTAAGTTTCTCCAACACAAAATTGAGATCCCAAGCAGGAGTAGGAGCTCTACGTGGGGGTCTTATATTCTTTGCCCCTCTAAGAAATTGCTTGAACAAAGGATGTGAAAACAATGGTGGGTCACAATCATAGTGAGCTGAAATTGCTGCAGCATGAATCTTAATGGAAGAGAAAGACAAACCTTTGTCCAATAACTCAGTAAGATATTGAAGAGCCACACTCAAATTAGGCTCCGAAATCTCCAAATTCTTTGCTGCAGTCCAAAATAAAAATCTCTTCCATTTTTCTGCGTACACTTTCCTTGTACTAGGTCTTCTGGCTTCCATAATCACATTTAAAACTTGTTGAGGAAGTTGAGACCTGCTGTCTTTCAAAACAGAATATGCCAGGCTGTTAGATGAAGAGAGTGAAGCTTGACATTGAGCAGACGACCGTCCTTCTGAGACAACAGATGTGGAATCAAGGGTAAAGGCCATGGAAGCTTCTTTACCAGACTCCTCAGTAATGGGTACCAGTGCTGCCGAGGCCAATTTGGAGCTATTAAAATCATCCTTGGCTTGTCTTGTCTGACCTTTAGAAGCACCTTTGGAAGAAGAGGCAGAGGTGGAAACGCATACACATGAAGATTTTTCCAACTGAAAGAAAGAGCATCCACTTTCCAAGCTGTGTGATGAAACCTCTTTGTGCAAAACTTTGGCAGCTGGTGGTTTAGTGGAGAAGCGAACAGATCTATGTCTGGAGTTCCCCAGGACACTGTCAACTTTTGAAATACATGAAGATCCAGTTTCCACTCGTGGGGATCCATGATTTGTCTGCTTAACACATCTGCTAAGGAGTTCTGTGCTCCCGGCAGAAACCTTGCCTGAAGAATTAGTTGCAAGCTTAGCGCAGTCTCCCATAAAATCATTGCTTGCCTGCACAATGGGTAAGAATGTGTTCCCCCTTGTTTGTTGATGTACCACATGACAGTTGTGTTGTCTGTTAGAATCAACACCTGCCCTGGAAGAAGTAACTCCTTGAAAGCCATTAATGCAAACTGGACTGCTAACATCTCCTTCATGTTGATATGTAGATGCTGTAGTCTGGCAGGCCACTTGTCTTGTATCCACTTTCCATTCAGATGAGCTCCCCAAGCAATGTCTGAGGCATCTGTCGTTAGAATTTGACTCGCCTCTGGCCGGGTCACAGAGAGTCCCTTGTTTAGGTGACATTCCTGAGCCCACCACAAAAATTCCTTTTGAATGCAAGGTATTATTTGAATGACAGTGTCCAAATCCTGGCAGTGCTGTGTCCATACATTTTGAGATACCATTGTAGCTTCCTCATATGCAGTTTGGCATTGGGAAGCACCAGAATACAAGATGCCATGAACCCTAAGGCTTGAAGGACTGTCCTTGCAGTCAGCCCGGACTGAAGAGATAGTTGATGGAAGTAACTGGAAAGATTCTTTTGTTTGTCCGGGGTTAAAAGGCCATCTGGGCTGCTGTATTCAGTCTCACACCCAGAAAGCACATGTCTTGAGAGGGTACTAGACTGGACTTTATTTCGTTCACAGAATACCCTAGGCATCTTAGCACTGCTATGACATATTCCAAATGCTGTAGAAGGTCTTCCTTTTCTTGAGCCAGAATCAGGCAATCGTCCAAGTAAGGATAGATTTGAATTCCTTTTAGCCTGAAGTAAGCTATCACTGGAGCCAGAACCTTTGTGAATACTCTGGGCGCAGTAGATAAGCCAAAGGGCAATGCAGAGAACTGATAATGAGAATTTCCAGCTCGAAAACGCAGATACTTTCTGCAACTTAGTCTTATAGGCACATGAAGGTAAGCTTCCTTGAGATCTAAAGTTACCATCCAGTGATCTTTGCCCAGCAGAGGTAAAAGCTGTTGTAACGTCAACATTTTGAACTTGGGAATGTCCAAATAAGTGTTGAGGATAGATAAATCCAAAATTGGTCTCCACGTGTTCCCCTTCTTCGGTACTAGGAACAGGCGAGAATAAAATCCTAGGCCCCTTTCTGGCACAGGAACCGGCTGAATGGCCCCTATTTGGAGTAACTGAGAAATTTGCTTGTGAGCCTCTTGTCTTTGTGGAGGAGGAATGTCTGGCATGCCTTTGAAAGGAGGCAAGGTATGGAAATAAAACCTGTAACCGTGGTGAATGATATCCAGAACCCATTTGTCTTGGGTAATTAAATCCCAATTTTCTTTGAAAAGAGACAGTCTTCCTCCCAGAGGTGCCGCCAGGCGAGAAGGCACTGGCAGCTGAAAAGGCAGGTCATTGGGTCTGCTTACGAAAGGACTGACCCCTGCCCTCACCAGAAGTCTGAGCAGGTGAACTCCCTGTCCTAGGCCTAAAAGCACCTTGAGCTCTGCCCCTACCACGTCTAGACCTACCCCTAGACTGGGAATCATAAGCAGGATAAGTCCATCCCTTAGCAGGCCAATTTCTACTAAACTTCGGAGGCTGCACCTGCAAAAAATCCTTAACAGTTTGCATAGACTTAGCCTTGTCCTCCATCTTCTTTAAAACTGCTTCCACAGGCGAACCAAACAACACATCAGACTGTAAAGGAGCATCCAAAATCCTTGTCTTAACATGCTCAGCTAAGTTCTGATCTCTCAACCAGGCGTGCCTACGAAGAACAGAACCAGTGGCAGCCACCCTGGAGGAGGCCTGCACAGCATCAAAACCACATTGCAAGGAATGTTTACCCACTTGTTCAGACACATGAACTAAATCCTGCAACTCTTTACACTCAATACCTTCCGCCAGAGCATCCACCTTAGATTTCAACTGTGAAAGAAGATAATTCTGATATTTTAACATGTGAAACTGACAATTCAACGCCCTCATGGCTAAAGTGGAAGAAGTATACACTTTCTTTCCCCATCTATCCAAAGCCCTTGCCTCTTTATCAGGAGGGACAGGATTTTTAACAACTGAGGCCTTCACACCTTTAGGCCCCTGAGAGACAGTTTCCGGGTCTGCCCTAGGACTCTTAAAAAGATACTTATGAGCTTCAGGCACCCTATAATACCTATCCGGTTTAACTGGGGCAGGAGGCAAAGAATCCGGATTCAGGGAAGCCTCTGCAAAAACATCTTCCACCACATTCAAAACAGGAGGTATAGCTAAAGGCCTGTGCTGGGGTAAAACAAGAATTCCCTAAGCCTTTTCCTGGAATCAGAGAAATCTTGACCTTCCCATTTAAAATGCTCCCTCATGGAATGCAGAGTCTCTGAAAATGAAAAATCCTCAGGAGGGGAAGCTGAAGGAGTAGAATCATCCACATCAGAATCAGAATAAGGAGGGTACTCCTGCAAGTCTTCAGCCGAAGACTCAGAAGCCTCCGAGCATTGCTCAAAACTCTCAAACTCAGATTCCACCCTAGGCCTCTTATCAGGAGGGGGCATAGAACCCCTTATCATAGTAATCAAATCCTCTGCCATTTTAAGCATATGTTTCTTAGGCAAAGACCCTGAAGTACTAGGAGAAACCCCCACTGAAGCAAAACTCGGCCTGCCCCTCAAAGAGGCCTTGGAAACAGAAGGGGAGGCTCTGACCACCTTAGGAAGAGAGGGAAGAACAGCCACCTGAGAAGCCCCCTCAGCCTGGCCTACCTCCTGAGAGGATACATCCTGTAACAGTAAAGTCTCTCCCTGAGACTCCAAAGAAACACCTGGCAAAATCTCCGGCTCCACTGAGCCCTCTAAAGAACCGACGTCTGGGACTGTCGGTTCTTCCACTCTAGGCTTTGCTGTTTTGTCCTTGCGCTTTTAGCGAAGCGGCCGGAGCATCCGGCGGCATTTTATAATTACAACGCTTCCCAAACACTAACCTGGCACAGTCTAACCTTCTCTTAATAGTGCGTTTGTTAAATCTAGCACAAGAGCGGCATCCAACAACGCCGTGCTCAGGCCCTAAACAAGGTATACACAAAGTATGGTAATCCCTATGAGGTATCTGTTTCCCACAAGAAATACAGTTATTCACTTTTTCTGACATCCGGTTAAATACTGAGGCAAGAAAAAACCAAAATATTCCCCAACGGGGTACTTAGCCAACTTTGATTCGGTCTGAAACTCTGGCTTCAGAAACTTTCAGAACGCCAACCTGCACTCGCAAAATTGCTTCTGCATCGGACCATGTGGCAAAAAAGACTGAGGATATGACGTCGGTCATGCGCATTAGTACCCTGACGTACTGACATCAGTCTAATGCGCCCTGACCGACGTCAGCCATATACTTTGGTATTCGGGCCGACTGGACAGCGGACTACCCAATAGTTAGGACTGCAGCAATGTGGAATGAAGAACATCAGTAAATATACTTTTCCGCACTGAATTGTAATCTCCATTTAAACAGTTCGAAGTTTCAAAGGTTCGATCTTATGAACTCGACAATAAGAAAGTTTAGACCCATATATATATATATATATATATATATATATATATATATATATATATAGATATATATATATAGATATATATATATATATATATATATATATATATATATATATATATATATATATATATATATACAGACACACACACACATGCACACACACACATATATATTATATATATATATATATATATATATATATATATATATATATATATATATATATATATATATATATATATATATATATGGGTCTACTTCACATCAACTAAATCTCATTCGACTGACTCATTTGACTGAGACTAAATCACCTAATTTTCAAAATACTGAAAACTCATTTGACTGACTCTCATTTCACTGAAAGCTTACAATACTAAATTTCAAAAGACAAAATGTTTAAACCATATGCGTACACACTTACAACACTAATGACTACCTCTTTCCAGAATTTAAAAACTACTTACCGTCTTAACAGAAACCAGACAATATAAAACCAAACTAGATGGGAGGCTATGCCCCCCCACACCCCCCCTATCTGGGGGGCTGTGACACCCACACCACCCCTAACTATATATACTAACTTCAGCATCACACTACAGTGGGGAAAAGGGCATATACCTTATATTACCTTACAGTACTCTACATGCTGCCACTACTGCTGGGAACACACTAAACATCTGCCATATTACTTTAGATACTTCCCATAAAAATGTAAAGAGACATACTCACATTTAGAAAAACTATGACACTGCTTTCTACATGACTGTCGGTATTCTGGCAGTCAACACTTTAAGTTACAGTAGTTCTTTTTATCACAAGCAAGTCACAGGTGAAGGGAAAACTACATCATGTCCATGGCTTAAAATTCAATGAAATGAGATTCAGTCAAGTAAGCTTTCAGTATTTTGAAAATTAGGTGATTTGGTCTCAGTCTAATGAAATTTTGTCAAATGAGATTTAGGTGATGTGAAGCAGACCCATATATATACACATATACATGTGTGTGTGTGTGTGTGTGTGTGTGTGTGTGTGTGTGTGTGTGTGTGTGTGTATGTGTGTGTACAGATATATAGATAAGATACACTTTCTCCCTTCCTCATGATCCCTGTAGTGAACAGTTTACTTGAAAATGTTTGCTCAAAGGCAATTGTTAATGGTAGTATACATGCCAACAAGTACTAAGAATCTCAGAGCCATAAAGGAAACATGCTAAAATAATGCAATTCACAAATGCATTATATATGAGCTTCTTCTTCACCATCCCAACATCTGTAACATCTGCAACATCTGAGAGGTTTATGTTTGTATCTACTGTGACGTTTCTGTGAGTACAGCACTGTCACGCTGCCAGCCCAGCTATCTGGAATTTTATAAATAATTCTATGTCATTTGTGAATATTGATATGATTTATACAGAACATTATGTTATGTACTAAGCTTCAAGAATGTAACCACAGCATACCCTGCTGGGAAATAGAAGATTAACCTTAAAAACTTAAAAATAGTTGAGGTTAAGTTACTTTATAGCTGGGCCATAAACAAGAGATGTTATCTCTCATTTTCAGTGCAAAAGCAGGCAAAATGTCTAGAGCTAGAAATTGTTCTATTGTCTTGAAAGAAAATTAATGACTAGGTTTAAAATGTAAAGTGTTTTATTGTTTATGACGTCCAGGATCTGCAAAGATCTGAGAGATGTATTTCTCACACAGGGATGTTAAATTGTGTTAAGTTTCTGTTTAGCCTGGGAGCTCAAGTCAGGTGACAAAGAGCGATGTCATCCAAACAGGCCCAGCAGTAATGTTTGATATTAATTTGGGAACTCTCTCAGAGAGAAGCTGTTCATTTTGTATTTTGTCTTGGACCTAGAAAGAACATCCACTCATTATCATCATCTGCACTTGACTGTCTGTAAGTAAAATTTAGGGCATAGTATCTCTTTTAGATATAGACAGGAATACCTCAATGATTAGTTTAGATGTTTTCTGTAATTATTTGAGACTGTCCTGCAATGTTGTTTAAAAATATTTCTTGTGATTTTGAACTCTGAAGTAACTGTGTTCATTTACTGAGTATTGTCTTGTTCTTTTATTATTCATAATTAAATATATTTAAACCTACCTTTGTGGCTGATATATGTGAGACATATTTAAGCTCTGAGAGTACCTGTATATTTATTTGGCGACACTGTACAGGCCACTCCTAATAGTCTGGCACTTGGTAAAAGCTACCATTTGGACATAATAACATTACATAGTAGGATTGGACACCCTTTGTAAGGGCCTTATAATAGCTGATAAGAGGGGTTGGTGGCAGTCAAAACTACCTTATAGTCTGGGCAGAAGGGAGCATAGCTAGCGAATCTGTGACAGCCTTCCCCAGGTGTGTGTGTGTTTGTATATAAATCAAATCTCAAAGTGTGCGTGTGTCAGTCTCTTGGGCAGGGACATAAAGCACTGGTTGGACACAGGGGATACGAGAGGTCTTGGCGTGACTCCTCAGCTGAGATCTTAACCCTATAGTTGTGCCAGTGTGGAGTCTTATTGGGGATGTGGAGAAAGAGGGAGAAACCAGCCCCAGACTGACTGTGATCTCTGTGTGCTCTTAAGGGAAATTGCACTTTACTGTGTGCAGTTGTCATCCTCCCAGTGTGTATGCCCTCTAGCTTTTGCCAGTGGTGAGGATTGAGGCTCCTTGATTACTGAGACAGTGCAGGGGTGTCATGTATTAATTGGTTGGCAGTGGTGGGATATCTGCACCACATATTAATTGCGTGTCAGTGATGAGATAGACACATCGCATATTAAATGGCTTGTAGTGGTGTGGATATCGAATTCCTGTAGCCTGTGTACAGTGGTCACTGAAGGTGTTTGTACTCTCAATCAGTCACGCAGTGAACATTCAGAGTTTCGCATCACAATCGTTTTATTTATTTATTTTTTCTGTTAGCCAGGGTGAGCAGGCAAGCATGTCAGCAGAGGAGTATGGCAAGCTGACAAAGAGATAGCTGGCTGAGATGTGCCAGGCTAAAGGACTGGTGCATGCCAACCTGACTAAGGCAGACATTACTGTAGCTTTGGGCACAGCTACATCACACACCAGCGATCAGGAGGACAACCAGGCTGGCCTTGGAGATGTATAACTTTCAGAAAATGGACAGTTCAACCTTTCTACAGAGGACTTAAAAATCCATCTTGCGTTAAAGAGACTTGAGCTGGAGGTCAAGTGTTTGGAAATAGAAGCAGCAGAGAGACTGAGATATCTAGAGGCTGAGGAAAATGAGAAACTGAGACATCTTGAGGCTGAGGAAAATGAGAAACTGAGACATCTAGAGGCTGAGGAGAAGGAGAGGCAGAGGCAACATGAAAAGGAGATGCTTGACCAGAGTCATGGAGGTAATGGGAAAGGGAGCAACCAAACCCCAGAAGCAACAAAGGTCAGTAAATTTCTTTCACAATTTACACAGAGGGATAATTTTGATAGTTTCATTCATATGTTTGAGAGGGTATGTACTCAGTCTAATGTTGACCAAGGGCTCTGGGTATGGTTCCTGACCTCTTTACTCCTTGGTAAA
This sequence comes from Protopterus annectens, assembly GCF_019279795.1. Taxonomy (NCBI): domain Eukaryota; kingdom Metazoa; phylum Chordata; order Ceratodontiformes; family Protopteridae; genus Protopterus; species Protopterus annectens. The sequence goes on from NC_056745.1 coordinate 298,921,919, forward strand.
GCTGTAAATACAATTTTTAATTATCTGATACTGATTGCTTAAATTATAATACAGTCAAAATGTGTTTATTAGAATGTGTTAAGTTAACGCCCAAAGCTTATAGAAAAAAGTTTTGTGAGTATAGGCGCAAGGGAGATGAAAGTGTGTGAGTATATTGCTGAACTAAGCACTTCTTTTCCTAGATGGGTGAGTGGATGTCAGGTCACCACTTCTGAAGAGCTGCAGACCTTTAAGTGAGGGAACAAGCCCTTAGCATTTTGATTGCGGACATAAGAATTTGGTTAGCTGATAGACAATGCAATACTGTCGATGAGTTGGGAAGACGGGAGACCTATACCTAGCAATCAGGGCATCACTGCACAGGAAAGGCACACCCAGTACTGCTCGTGCATCTAAGGGAACTTATGGTGGGCAGCCCAGACTGCCCTGACAGAGTCCACCAGTAGCAGGGGAAGCCACTTGTCCAGGTACATGTCCAGGACCAAGGGTTAAATGTTTTAAATGCAACCATGTTTTTTGTTATATATTGCTTTCTGTTCTGTTTTTGATATGTACGGGGCCTTTTTGATTTCATTGTGAATTATTTTGTACCTGGACAGTATTTGCAAATGGTAAGTATTGATAAATACATCACCCTAGTAATCCAAAGTGGAATAAAAAAATGTTCATACAGAATAAAAATGCTGCATTATTTGCTTCATCATCTGTTTTCTAGGCAAGGATTTACTAATCTAAAATGGCTGCATCTCACAGTCATAGGTGTTACCAATTCACAATGTTCAGATTTTGTAACAAGTGAAATGATCATTATTCCCTGATTATTATCCTATCACTGCACATATAATTGAATCAGAAACAACAAATTGAGCTTTGTGTCTTTCTTTTTTACTAGCAATTGGGACGACTTTAGTTACATTGCTCCTTTCTGCTGGTCAATAGACAAATACTGTTTTTCGGTCATGATTAAGTAACAACATGATGATGTTCAACTGTTTTTCATGAGCCTATAGTTAATATTTAATTAATATAATTTGAACAATTGAACCAGTAGCATAGCTGGGGGTGTGAGAGGGGTAACTACCCGGGGCACAAAATGTTAGGGGACAAGATCAGACATCCATCATCCCAATCACTCTTTAGTGTTATGCCAGCTTTTAATAGCTGGTATTGTATTTATGGTCAAACCTGAGTGCTATAATTATCTGTGTGTGGTCTGAATTGTAGCAACTGCAAAATATTTATTTATTTATTTTTTTACTAAAACCTGAATGCTGTAGCACTTCATGCAGTGAATAAACATCTCTGCAGGCAGGATATAAACTATAGCAAGTGTTTGCTACAGTTTAAAAGAAGAAATAATTTATTTATTTTATTTTTTGAACTAAAGTATGTGTGTAGAGGGAGGGTCGAGGGCAGGGCAAAGGGGAAGCATGTTGTGCATCTGGCCACTTGGTTGGTGTGCTGGCAGAAGGGCTGGGGAGGCATGTAGATATTGGGTACTGTCATAATGTCTGCAGGAAGCATCCTGCAAGCTTTGCTGAATACTTTATTTTGGAGGGGGGGGGGGTGCTAATTTGTGGGACTACCATAGCCACTGGTTGAGCAAGGTACTGTTCAGAATTTTGAATTCAGACAATATATCGTAATTTTTCTATGATAAAAAAGATACATAATGGCAGAACAAACCAAACCAAAAGGCTTTTAAAATTAAATAGTTTGTAATGTAAAAGTAGTAAAATTACATCACAACCATTTTTCACATAACTGCATTACACAAAGGAATATTTATTTAGTTTGCCTACAGCAAATTGTTTTATATAAATTCAGTTCTGTCACACATTATAAATGTAAATTTAATTAATTTACATACAGTAAAAGTATTAACAATGGAAATGTTATATTTACCTCCTTCTTGTGCCTGTCTGATAAAGTCAATCAGCATGGCAGCAGCTTCTGAAAAGGAGATAGGATCTGAACTGTGGCTGCGTGTCTCTAAGTGAGCAAAACAAGAACAAATTGCAAAATATTAGTAATAATCATTATAATTAAAAACAAAAACACAACTAATAAACTGCACAAATGATGCGGGCCTTGTTTAATTCCAAAAATGTAGCAAGTAAGCATTGACACATGATAGCTTGAACTTTATCCCATGGTAAACACACACTTTACTAATAACTATGACATGAATCTTAATGCCTAATGTAGTCAAGAAAAATCCATGTTTTCTAATAAACGTCACTCTAGAGGGGGGTTTGCATTTGCTTTCTAGACTCATCCAGTGAAAATTTTAAATAAATAAATAAACATGGCAAGCATTCCGTTACATAAATTACAGGACTGAAGCTCCAGCTGTGTCCAAGATGACCTGGGACTGACTAGTGACCTAGGTGCTGAGGAATCAATAAGGAATGGTAGGAATGAGTGTCCTGTACTTGCTCACAAATCTGGAGACAGCAGAAGCAGTCTAGTACATTAATATTCCAGCAGTTATTGGAGACAGGGGTACATGATATGTAGTGTAGTGTATGGGCCGGGGACATGTGTTAAGCTTTACCAAAGCTGCTGCTGCTGTTGTAGAGACTTAGATTCCATGTTTATTGCTTTTCCTGACAGTGTTTCTTCTGTCTGCTATTATCTTGTCCACTTTTGACAGAAAGGGCAATATTTTGTTAAAACATTACTGGAAAATTTAGGCATGGGAGGATGAAACACCTATTTTACTTTCTCAACAGGTATGCTGTTTAAATCTCCAAGACTCACTATTGCAAGTCCAAGAATATTGATCACATAATGTTACTGTCATTGGCTGTATTAAAGTTAAGATTGCTGTGCCTCAGTATATTGCCCCTTACTCAAAGGTACCACAGTCACAGAGTTATAAGTAGCAGGGGTATAGAAGTTTACTGGGGCAAAATGCCTTTCCACAAAAATACTTTAATCAGCATTACAATGACCTTTCATTTTTGTTGTTTTTTCCTTTGCTTTCTGCATAGCTGTCATCAAGGTTCTAGGATTTGCAATTATGGGGTTCAGACTTCTGTCATGGCAACTCTCTGAAGGTTTTCCCTTCTTACTCTTGTAAAATCTTCTGATGTTATGCCCCAGAAAATAGGCTTTTGCCTAAAAACACATAAAAAGTTGTCTTTCTGACATCATCAGAGAAAAATATTGTCTCAAAAATACCAGATAAGGCATCCCTGAAGATGCATCCACAGTGTTATAACCAGATTTTATGACATACAAGCCAATTATATTAGCTGTTTGTGACAAACTAGAAATACATTTATTAACACACACATACTTATTTGTCTTGAGTAAGATCATCAGTTTGCTTTAGGAATTCGTCATGGTACTGCAGCATTTGTGTCTGATAATGTTTAGTCTCAATGGCTAGAAAAGCAGACAAATACACCTTCTAACAGTATCTCTAAGGTATTCTATTCTCTCTCTCTCTCTGCTATATGTACAGTGTTGACAGCAGCAGTCATTTTAGACTGTTTTGGAGCAGCTAGCTCAATAACAGGGTCAGCAAAAGATTTTTATTCTGGTATTTTAACTGCTCTCAGTCAGGAGAAAGAAATGTATAAGCCCTAAAGGAAGACGTGATAGGAAGTCTTGACAAAGATTTTGAGTTCTAAATTTACAGCAGCTCAATGTGTTTCTTTTTGGGGATGGCTGTTTACTGGAACTCCATTTAAAACCTACTTTCATTTAATTGAAAGTATTTTCAAATAGCAGATCCTTGCAATAAACATAGAAAAACATTTCCTAGTGTGAGTATCTAAGCCAATAGTTGTCCTTTATTCTGAATAAGCCGGATACTCCTTATTTTCCTCTGATCTAAGTGAAGGTGGAGAAGGTAGAGTACAGAGCATTTGTTTCTTTTATTCATTGTATCACTGTCTTATGTTGAAGGGTTTGAAAAATCTACTGGAAGCTGAGTCAGCTTTTACAAAAGAACAAGAAACTTCTATATAGTCAGTCTCAACAAAAAGAAGACAGTAGATGTTCATGGGACAGATATCTGATCCCTGGATTCCACTCTGTTGACATGGTATTCAGTACAGAAGCCAAGTATCTGCCCTTCTGGTGATCATTCATTGGATGTCTTATTCAAAAGTGCTGGAAGTCATCTGACAAATGATCATAAAAAGAGCATCAGAAAGCGAGGATGAGCCAGCATAAGACATTCACCATCCATGACTCCTGCAAACCACAAAGTATATCTAAACAAATTGACATCTCTTATCATATAAGGGGACCTGAGGGTGGGCGAGTCACTGTAGTAGAATGTATTGCTAAATATCCCCTGACTAGTCTCTCCTCTTTCACTCAGTTATTAACCTCTTCCACAGTGCAGGACCTGTGGTCACTACATCTGACCTCGATACTGCAGGAGCTCTGCCATAAGGGCCAACTCACAAACATTTTCATTGAGAATTTTGTCTTTGTATTCTAGCCTGTGGTCACTACATCTGACTCCAGTACTGCTGGAGCACTGCCATAATGGCTAACTCCCAAAAGGTTTCACTGAGAATTTTGCTTCTGTATACTTGCCTGTGGTCACTGTATCTGACTACGATACTGCAGGAGCTCTGCCATTATGGCTAACTCCCAAAGATTTTTAGTGAGAATTTTGTTTTTGTATAATAGCCTGTGGTCATTACATCTGAGCCAGATGCTGCAGGAACTCTACCTTAAGGACCAACTCCCAAACATTTTCAGTCAGAATTTTGTCTGTATAATTTAAGCAAAGATAACTCTAAGAGCTATGCTGTGTATTAACTTCAACTATTCAAATACCTATCAATGCTGGAAATTGGCTTGAATTCCTCTCTCCAAAAAGGCAGTCTTTGCACTCTTAGGGCCACTTACTAAGTTGGCCACTATTTTTTCTCTTGCCCAGTAGTTTACACTATATACATACTTAGTCGTCCTGGCTTACAAGTTTCTGCCATTCTGGAAATGTAAGAAACCTGTTCCATTTTGTACCTCTCTGCTAATTGCTTTGTATTGGCTATAAACTGATTACTCGCTGTTATAATTTGACCTGAGGGTTGAAAATAAAGAGGAAAGGTAGTGGTGTTGTTTAATATATCCCAACAGGTACCACATTTCCCCGTACAACAAACCAATCCCAAAATTCAGTTCAGCAGAACTTCCTACTTCCCTGAAATTAAAGAATTATAAACAAATATGCATTACTGTTCTTTACATCCCTCCTGGCAATAAATCAACTATACTAAAAGATATCCTGCATTGGATATGCATAGCAATTCCACAAGAAAAAATACTAGTCGATGATGTGAATGTCAATTGGTTGGACATAACTCTAACTCTCCTGCATCTAGTATGAACTTTTTTGTTTTCATACAGATAATTAATAGCCCCACACATTTTAGCAATACTTCAAATTTACTATTAGACTGAATCTTAGTATCAAACCCTAGCAAACACACCACCTCTGGTACACTGTCTGACTGTCTCAGTGATAATCTCCCAATCTGTACAACCAGATATCTCACACATCCATATAAACAGCATGTTTCTAAAACAACACACACCCTTTCCAAGTTTAACCCAGAAATGTTCAATATTACACTATCATCTATTAGCTGGTACTTCCTAAAACTCCTCCCCTTTGATGATGCTGTGAATTAACTCAAGATAACTTTCCTGAATATCCTGAATAGCATTGCACCTCCTAGAAGGAACAGACTAAAAACAAATAATGCAATTGAGCTGTTCAAAAAGAGCAAAATGCTAATGCAAGATAGAGAAAAAGCATGGAAAAAATGGCAAAAATATAAAATGCCACATTTTCCTGAAAACTTCAGAATGCTTCACAATTGTACTAAAAAGCATATTAATGAAGACAAAAAACTATACTATAATAACTTTCAGAATAACAGTGAACACAACCCTAAAAAATTCTGGGTAGCCATGAAAAAAATCTTGCATCCCAGCCATAAATTCATTCTTAACCCCCTCTCCCAATAACTCATCACTCAAAACTGCAATACAATTTATCTCTTATTTCATAGACAGTATAGCATCTCTAAGCAAGGATTCCCCAACATCTAAACCTAACTTTGCCCAGCTGACATGTATTACCACATCCACTTTCACCTTCAAACATGTTCCCACATCCTTTATAAAACTACTCCTAAACAAAATCAAACCATGCTCTACTTCAGGTGATGACCTTCCAAGTGAAAACCTTAAAATGTCAGCCGATAGTATTGCCTACCCTGTCTCAATACCTATAAGTAGGTCAATACAGGAATCCCACATTCCCTCTCGCTGGAAAAAAGTCACACATTATCCCTCTTCACAAAGGAAGAAATTCAACAGACATTACTAACTTTAGACCTATAACAATCTTATCTCCTATCTCTAAAACACTCAAAAAAAGTGTACAAAAACAATTGCTAAACTATCTCTTGCAGGTCAAACTCCTATCCCCCATACAACAAGGCATCCATCCTTCATAAAGTACTAAAACTGTGCTTCTAACCTATATAGATGCTGTCAATAAAGCTCGAGATAATGGCAAGTTAGTCTCCTCCTTACTTCTAGACTTGTCTAAAGCCTTCGACACAGTTTGTCACAGCAAACTTCTACTTTGAAGGTTCTCATTAGGTCTTTCTCAACCCACCCTTCTATGGTTCAAAATCTACCTAATAGGTACAAATCAGTAAAATGGTACTCCACCCTCTTTCCATACCTCCCAGTCATCACCAGTGTACCAACAGGCTCTATCCTTGGTCCCATCCTCTTTAACATTCTCACCAATACCCTCTACACATCCATACAACAGGCCTCTGTAATAACCTTCACACTCATGTGCATATCTGGCAATATGGCACATCTCCAAAAATTACTCAGAAAGCTTTATCAGCAACTGAAACATGATTTTGTAACTCACAACTGATGTTCAGCCCTACAAGAAAATAAACTACTATTTGTTTCTCCAAATCCCTCTCCCATGAAAGACAAAATTTCAAGTCCTCTCTCTCCTGATAATACAACCATTGAAGTCACTTATCATAGCAAATGATTTGGGATTATAGTGGATAATAATCTTAAATTCAACCTTCATATACAAAATTGCATATGAAAAACTCATTAGAAAATGAGGGTTGCATCATAGAGCCAAAAACTTTCTCAATGATGCAACTTAAGCTACAGTTGCCACTACTTATCTCCTCCAGACACTTTATGGTGCTCCCATCCTTATGAACCTTCAGCCATCACACAAAGCAAAAAAAATGAACAATGCTATAACAAAGTTACTAAATTTGCAGCAAATACCCCTTTCAGAGCCCACCACTGTATAGCAATAAAATGGTTAGAACTAACTCATCAACTAACATATACACAGCTTCTTATCACCTATAAAATTATCCAGAATCCATCTGCTTGTCCAGCACTAAGTAACATTCTACATAGCTATTTTCCCAGTCAGTCAATCATTATGATCCAATGACCAAAAGCTCCTATCTATCCAAAAATCTATAAAATCTGCTGGGCACTGTCTATACCCGTATTATGTGGCTAAGGCCTGGAACTCCTTATCTCTATCCATTAGGTCAATACCGTCCCTCCCATCTTTCAAAACCATTATAAAAGAATTCCTAGCCAAAAGCTAGATCTGTTCAAAACCAGGATAAACTATATCCCTAAATGTGAACAAATACCCATTCATACCTTACATCTCCTTAGTCTCCCTTCTTCACTCACTTCTTACTTCTGTCAGTTTCTCTCCCATGGCTTTTTCCCTAAATATACTATAAGCCTATTTTTCTTTCACTCACTATTGCAATTTCTGTTTGTATTATACAAACTTACCTTTAATTTCTCCATAAGCTGGCTAAATTTTCTCTATTAAATCATTATATAACTTGTACATATTCTTAACCAATGTTTTCATATTATGTTTAATTTGGTATAATTATTTAAACCATAGTTGTTTTTGTATTATTTTTAAAGACTGTAAAATATATTGTTCTTAAAATGTATTGTAATACTATGGAGCTTTTCTTCCCTGGTCTCCACTGAAAATGGGCTCCTACCTAGTTGGATTTTCCTGGTAATCAAATGTCAACAAACAAACAAACAAATAAGTATATACATATAGAACCCAATCATCTTCACTTGAGTGAGTTCATCTACCTCTCTCTTAACTGAGGAACCTATGCTACCAGAAATATGTACAGAAATTCCTGGACTCTATTAATGCCATCTCTTAGATGAAGTAGTCTAAACCCCAATGATGAGCCAAAAATATTAGGCCTGCTCTCTCATCAATCTGGCCACCTTCTGCTCAGCACCTATAGTTACCAAGTCACTGGTCAAATCTGACCACCATGTAGTAACACTTACCTTAAAGTGCAAGATCTGAGTTACCTCATAACCTCTCCATCTTCAAGGACTACTCCAAAGCAGATCTACTTCAATTAACTGATAACTTTATGAAATTCAAACTCCCTCATCATCCTAATGATCCCTGATTGCACATGGCCTTTCTCATGGATAAATTCTATGCCCACTTCCAGCATTTCAGTGAAGTCCCCATAAGGTATAGATACAATGTCAACTTTAAGAACAAACCCATTTAGTGGGACCTGAGTTTTAACTAAGTGTACAATAAAAGGAAGAAACTCTGCCTATAAAAGCAAAATTAACACCCCATCAGCTAGGGAAGAACACAAATGATCAACAAAGAACTTAGAAATAAAACTGCATCCTGCAAAATCAAGTACAGATAGATAATTGTCAACCAAGTTAGGGATAACCGCAAAGCTGTCTTCAGCTATGTCAAGAAACTCAGAAGTAATACCCAACAACTCTGCAAGTTAATGAAAAATAACACCACTTACTTATCCCCTACACACATAGCTAACATTTTGGTGAAGAAAATTCACCTCAGACTTTACTCCATTATTTCTGCCTAAATGATTTGGAAGCAAGAACATTTAAGCATGTCTTCTTAAAGGTGTATATGGCTATGCCTCTTAAGGTTTCTGTGATCAGTTTCCTAGTGCAATAATGTAGAACATAATAACAAAGTTGGGTGTTGCTTGAGAATGCAGGAAATCAGAAGACTATCTAAAAGAAAAAGAAGTTATGTTCTTACCATAACATTTCATCTGTGTTGTCGATCTTCATTCATGACTGATGGGTTTTGGTTGTGTCCTCGGAACTGACTCAGCCAATATGACAAGCTCATGCCAGCCAGAAACTCTCAAGCTAAGATTATCCATAGTGCCCCTCTCTTTATCTCCTCAGATCAATTTTGCCTGTAGGAATAAGAAAGTGGAGGCTTTGTTTGAGCAAATGCCATAACACACAACCAGGATCAAACCTGAACCTCCAGGAGCCTTTGGAGGAGGGTAGGAGGGTGGGATGTCATGAATAAATGAAGATCAACAACACAGATGGAATGTTATGATAAAAATATAACTTCTTTATCTGATGTTGTCAATCTTCATTCATTCATGACTGATAGGACAGAGTCCCTAGCTACTTTATGTCCCGGGAGGCCCTTTGTGTCCTGGGAGGCCCTATGGAAGGATATTTCTGAGCACCAATGAGCCAAAGGATGCTCTCCCTCTGGAGACCATATCCAATTTGTAATGAGTGATAAAGGTATGAGGGGTAGCCCACGTAGCTGCTGCACAAATGTCATCCATGGAGGCTCTAGAATGAATGGCCCCGAAATGGAAACTGATCTGGTAGAGTGAGCCTTGACTTTAGTTGATAGACTCATTTTATTTTGATGATAAACAAAAGTGATACAATCTCTCAGCCATTTTGACAAGGTGACTTTGGAAACTGGATTGCCTAGTCGAGGACCTGAAAAGGACAGGAACAGTTGGTCCGATTTTCTGAAGGATTTCATTCTGTCCAAATAAAATGTAATTGTCTGTGTACATCCAGCAAATGCAAACAATATTCCCTTTGACAATTTTGGGAAGAAAACTGGCAAGTCAATGGACTGGTTAATATTGAAGTCTGATAAAACTTTTGGCAGAAAGGAGGGGTCAGTCCAAAGGGATACTCTCTCCTTGTGAAAAACTATGTAAGGGCGTTTTATACTCAAGGCTTGTAATTCTGATATTCTCCTGGCTGATGAGATGGCTACCAGGAATAAAGTCTTCCAAGACAAAAATGTTATATTGCAAGTGGCAGCTGGCTCAGAGGGTCAACAAGTCAAGGTTTGTAGGACTAGTGTCAAATTCCATGGTTCAATGGGCTCTTTAAATGGTGGCCTCAAATGCATGACTCCTTTTAAGAAGGTTTTTCAGAGATGGTGAGATATTAATGATAAATCTTCAAAGCCATTATAGAAATTTGAGATAGCTGCTAAATGGGCTCTAATAGTGGAAGCCGAGGCTCCTGAATGGAGTAAGGTTGACAAATTCTCCAGCACTGTATTAATCGGAGCTGAAAAGGGGTCAAGTCCTTTTTCTTGAGACCACAACAGAAATCTGTTCCACTTACTATAATAAAGTTTTCTGGCAGACAATTTATGGGAAGCTAGAAGAATTTTCTGTATTGGGTACGATACATTATTTTGCCTGGTAATTACTGGAAGTGGAGGTACCAAGCGATCAACCTGAGGCTCAATAGGTTTGGATGGACCAACCCCTGTGGATGTGACACTAATCATGGAGTTGGGTACAGAGTCCATGGGATGTGAACTAGGTGAGGCCAATGGAAGGGAAACCAGATTTGGTGGGGCCAACAGGGAGCAATGAGAATTACCTTGCTTCTCAACCAATGTGATTTCTTTAGGGAAAAGTGGAATCAAAGGAAATGGAGGGAAAGCATAAAGCAGTCCTGGGGGCCAATCAAGTACAACAGCATCCCTCTAGGACTCCCCACGAGGAGGATTAGGGCAAAGTAGCTGCCGCATGTGTGGTTGATGGGAGATGCAAATAGATCACAGCAAGGCTGGCCCCAGTGAAGAAATGTTTCCAATCATACTTTGGGATTGAGAGACTACTCATGAGGCAGGAGAATGTACCTGCTCAGTTTGTCTGCAATCATGTTGGAGTTCCCAGGAATGTTGGAGTTCCCAGAAAACAGTCAGAAGCTATCGCCCATTGCCATACTCTCATGGCTTCCTGACATAAGGGATAGGATCTGGCTCCCCCCATTTATTGATATACCGGACAACCAACATGTTGTCCGAATGGCTAGCAATTGTCCTCAAAGGGAGGACAGAATGGAATGCTTGCAAAGCCAGAAGCTCCACCCTCAGTTCTAGGACATTGATATGCAAACTAGCCTCTAAGGGGGACCAAGTGCCTTGGAATATCTTTCCCTGAAAATGCTTCCCACACCCTATCAGAAATGTGTCCATGGTCACTATGGCCTTGGGCTGAGGGGGTGAAAAGGGGTGACTCCATAACTCCTCTTCTGTCTTCATCCACCAATTTAGATCCTGATTGCATCGATTTGTTATGCGGATTGGATAAGACATGGGGCATGTCAATAGAAACCACTGTGATGCTAGGAGCTATTTTAGTAGCCTCATATGGAGTCTGGCAAGGGGAACTATGTTGATTGTTGCTGCATTGAGCCTAGCAGTTGAAAGACTAAATGAGCTGGGACTTTGTCCTGAGAGAGCATCACCCAGAGTTGAGCTCTTAGCCTCTGTACTCTGTGATGAGGAAGCGCGACAAGACAGGTTCTCGTGTTGAATGTTGTTCCTATGAATTCTAGGCTTTGAGAAGGTTCTACTTTTTACTTTTTTTTGTAGATTGAGATACCTAAGAGCCATGCCAGCTGTAGGGTGCGGTGCAAGGCAAGAAGTAATAGATGTTTGTTGGAAGTGGTAAGGAGCCAATTGTCTAAATATGGAAACACCCGGAATCCTTGCAGTCTCAACTGAGCTGTTACTACTGCCATGCATTTGGTGAACACTCTGGGGGGCTGTGGAGAGACCAAAGGGCACTGCTTGGAATTGGAAATGATTGGCTCCCAGCCAGGAACTGAGATATTTCCTGGAGTGTTTGTCCATTTTTATATGGTAATACTCATCCTGGAGGTCTACTGAGCACATCCAATCATCTTTTTCCAGAAATGGAAGGATAGACTGAACCATGAACATCTGGAATTTGGTCTGTTTGATTAACTTGTTTAGGATGCTTAGGTGAAAATTGGCCTTCAGTCCTCTGTCTTTTTTTGGCACTAAAAAGAACCTTGAGTAAAATCCGGATTCTACTTGGTCTGTGGGACTGTTTAGATGACTCTTTTTTAGCAGCTTTTGAATTTCTTGTGCTGCTGTGTCCCTATGATTGGGTGGAATGTCGAGGATTCTCCTTTGTGGCTTTGGGTAAAGGTCGAAGGGAATGTAGTAACCTCTGGTAATTATCATCTGCACCCAGGATGTTACTGTATGCCAGGCTAAGTGGTGCAGAGAGAATCGTCCCTTGACTGCTTCCAGAGGTAATCAATCGGGCTGCTCTTCAGGAGTGCTGGTAAGGCTGCCTAGAAAATGAATCTCTGAAGCCCTGGTTATGTGGGCCCCCCTCTGCCACGGGGGGGGGGCATCTTCCTCGTGAGTTCTGCCCTCTGCCCTGGGGGAAAACTCGCCATGTCTGTCATGAAAAGGCCCTTGGGATTTCCTGAACTACATCTTTCCACTTCTCTGATTCCTCATTTAGGATAGTTGGGGAATGGAAAAATGTACACCCACAACAGACAGGGTCTTGCCATCCTTTGCACACTTGGATAATGTGTCTTTAACTTTTCAACCAAATAGAGAGAAAGCGTCAATGGGAGTATTGACGAAGGAAGACTTGAAGGGGTCCGCAAAGTCACACAAGCGCATCCAGGCATGATGTCTTAAGACAATGCCTGAACCTACTGCTTTCGCTGTCCCTTCGGTTATATGTGCAGTCAACCACATGAATGAATTAGATATTGACTCCAGGGTGGCAAGCTGGGAGGCAACTTTGTCACAAACCTCATCAGACACTGCTCCTGCTAGGATTCCCAAAAGTTCCATGATCAGGTCTATTTGAAGATGGGTGAAATGTGCCAAATAATTCAACGTCCAAATTACAAAGGTCATTGAAGAATAAACCCACTTCCCTAATCTGTCCAATGTCTGAGACTTTCTGTTTGGGGGATGGACAGCAGGACTCTCCCCTCTGAGTTCTTTCTTTATGGTCACCACCACCACCATAGCATCTACTGCCAAGCCTTTGGACCAGTGAGGGTGGAGAGTATTTTGTCTGGTCTCCAGGGGGTTGGCTCAATGGTGTCAAGGGCCTTCCAAGCACGTTGCACCATGAGCTTCACCAACTCATCTGCAGGCAGGGTCACCAAGGAAGTAGTAGGTCGGGCAAGGAAAGCTTGTAAGAATACAGATTCCTCAGAGGAAAGGTTGGTGGGCTTTCAGTCACCCCTCTGTTTCAATATCTCTAGTAGGTCTCCAAAGGAGACATCTTCAGGGGATGACCATGGGGACCCTTCCCCCTCATCATAATCTGTATCTTCAGTGAGGGATTCCTCAGGTGAATCAACTTGCTTCCTCTTGCATGATCTCTTATGGGGTTTCTCATCAGGGGGAAGGTCTGAAGAGGACTCTGAAGAAAGGGTATCCTGCGGTAGGGTATCTTGCTGCTCCCATGCCCATTGCCCTAGTGTAGTGGACTGTGTTATCTGCAGTCCAGAGGACATATATATATATATATATATATATATATATATATATATATATATATATGACATTCCAGCACCAAAGGAGTTAACTGCGAGCTTACTGAGACAAGTGCCCTCTCCATAACCCTATAACCTGGAAGGCAGGCCCACCTGAAAAGGGATGGGAGCCTGGAACCAAGAAAGACAACCTCAAAACTGTGGTCACACCCTGCACCAACTAGCCCACCTCCAGGGAAGGAGCCGTGAGAGGACTCGGAGCTGTCAAAGCAACCATAACCATAGACGGCATCGTACAAAGGACTGGTACCATACTAGGGATCACAGTTCTAACAGACCAGTCACAGTCCCATGGGTGGGTCGGCTCTGACTAAGCCATGGTCCACAGGTTCCAGAACCACGGTGAGATCCAACAGTGGAACCGAAGAAGCTGGCATCAGGAGGGCCAATGGTATTGAGGGCTCCAAGATGTGTTTGGGAGTTGAAGGAAGATTAAATATAGGTTGCAGTCTGTGGAGAAAATCCCTTGGCTCCGGGTGGGAGTGAGGTCCTAGGTGGAGTTGGGATGCCTCTGGCTGAGCTGATCCACAAGTCTCATTACATCAAGCTCCGAAAGGGTGGAATGGGTGGACATCCCCAATGGACATTCTAGCTGGTTAAGAAAAGGGCTAAGCTGTTGTCCAACATAGGGGTCAATGGAGGGGGAGTATTGGGTCCTGGCTAGTTTCTCGACCTTCGGCACCGAGGTCGAATGACCTGAAAGTTGTGATAGAGAGGGAGTGACCAATTTTAAGGGGAATTATTTTTGGTGCCAAGAGGGTCTGCAGTACTGTGGAAGGGGTCAGTACCATGGCAATTTTTGCAGTAGTTGGTTCCGAAGTCAAAGATGGCACCATGGAGGGAGTTTTAGGCTCTGGTGCCAATATAGTTGTCGGTGTCAGTTTGGTAAGTTTAGTCTTAGGTTCAGTATGAACTTGGATCTTAGAAGTTTTTGGTTCCTGTGACTGAGTAGACATTGGAACTGAATGACTTCTCTTTTTTGTCTCTTTCTTAAGAGGGGTTGATACCCCCACCTCAGATAAAGCCTCCAAGAAAGGGTTTTTTTTTTGCAGACCTTTTAAAATGAGCTTGTTTTTATATTCTGCTAAGGTGCGGGCACTAAAGCTCTTGCAGAGCTCACACGGAGGTTGAACCTTCAAGCGTGCTACTCCTAGGCAGTATATGCAGGAGGGATGCCCATCAGAATTTGTCATCTTCCTGACACATTTGTCACACTGCTTAAAACCACTGGTTCCTTTTTTGTCAGACATAGTCAACAACTACAAATGGATCAGCAACTGGAAAAAAAGTAAGAAGTCCAAGCAGTAAGAAATCCGGTCAAACACACACACACACACACACACACACACACACACACACACACACACACACACACACACACACACACACACACACACACACACACATATACACACACACACACACACACACACTAAGGAAACATTTTTTTTTAATTACCAACAATGGTAGCAAAGGCATACTCAAGAGGATAAAGAAAGGAAGGAAAAAATACCAACAATGGTATTAAGATTACCAAAAAGTAAGGGGAAGGGAGGTGCCTGTACCAGCAATGGTACGTAAAACTAATAACAAGCTAATTAGAGGAAGAAAGCACTCACACAGTAAAGAAAACTATATAACTATAAAAATGACTAACAAAATAGAGATTTTAGATAAAAAGTAAAAGTGAAATATTTGAAAGATTTGAAAAATTGTAACACTTAGCTTGAGAACATGTTTGATGCATCTTGACTATCTACACAGCAAATGAGATCAGGGAGCTAAGGAGAGGGGCACAATGGATAACCTTAGCTCGAGAGTTTCTGGCTGGCATGAATTTGTTATATTGGCTGAGTCAGTTCCAAGGATAGAACCGAAACCCATCAGCCATGAATGAATGAAGATTGACATCAGATATATCATTTGTGCACAATTTCAGTTTTTCCTAATTATTTACTTCAAATAACGTACATCGAAATGTTCAGCAATAAATAAAAATGAGAACTGTAATTTTAGCATATGAAAACCTAATTCCTTGGAAATTCTTTACAATTTTAAAAGGATATTAATCTCTTTCCAAAAGTTAATTCCATTTATCCAGTTTATATTCCATACCCAAAAGAGGACTCTCTGTCAGAATTATCAAATAAATCCATTAATTATTTTTCGGGTTCCATTACATGCTGGGATCAAAAGCTATTTATAGGATAGGCATTTCCATACCATGTCTATTCCTTTCCCTAGTTTCACCTGGGAAACAGTTAAATGCAACTAAAGAAGACGGATTTGGCATGGGGGGTAAACTGCCTCCTAAGGTACCTTAAATTATCTGCACAGATCACTGTTGGGTTAGGTTAGTCATAATGCTTTTCAATATTTTCCTTATGTAATAAATCTTTCATTCAATCAAGAGGAAGACAATGGTTAGTCCTCTACTTAAACTGGATAATCAGTATAAATCAGAAAGCTATCAGCATATTTCTCTTTTTTTGATTTTAACCAAATTCGTTCAGAATATTTTCCATTCCCAATTCTCACTTTGTTTAAGACTTAGAAGCTTGACACTGACAAAAAATGTTATTTCTTTATTTGCTAATCTGGTAACAGAACTAGTCTATCTCAGATCCTTTTTTTAATATATAAATGCTGATT
Source organism: Protopterus annectens (assembly GCF_019279795.1). Taxonomy (NCBI): domain Eukaryota; kingdom Metazoa; phylum Chordata; order Ceratodontiformes; family Protopteridae; genus Protopterus; species Protopterus annectens. The sequence continues at coordinate 298,938,311 of NC_056745.1, forward strand.
TAGTTGTCATTTTCCATACAGTTTCTGTACAATCCTCATGCACGGGGTACACATTATTCTGGTGTTTGATCCCATTCAATTTCTAATATCACTTCATTATTTTTTTTACTTTTACTAAGGATTCCATCCAGAGCCAGAATTTACAAAATGGATAATTTTCCCCTTCTTTATTACATCCTCTCCCAAGGTTGCTTCTTCCAGGTTTACACTTTATCTTAGTTATTCTCACTCAATCTGTGTTTCATCTTGCTGTCCAATTTCCTTACCTGGCTGTAAGCTATTTTTCTTTTCCTTCCAACAGTCCCACTTTTGTTCATGTACTTTACTTGGGTAAAATTTCAATATATCTCTTTCTATCTGCTCAGTTTGCTGCATCATATACTTATATGTTGTATATCAGTTGTCACCTGTGCATAATCAGTCATTGTTATGTGTATGTGTGATACCCGTGCACTGGCCCAGCAATCAAGGAGCCTCAATCCTGACCACTAATACCAGTGAGGGGCATCCATATAGGGAAAGGATAATAAATACAGACACAGTAAAGTACAATTTCCCTTAAGAGCACACAGAGATCACAGTTAGGCTGGGGCTGGTTTCTCCCTTTCTCTCCAGGTCCCCAATAAGACTCCCCAATGGCACAGCTATATAGTCCAGATCTCAGCCTAGTGGGCATACTAAAACCTCCAGCACCCTCTCTGTCCAACCAGTGCTTCATGTCCCTGCCCAAATGGTAAGTGCAACTGAACAGTCAAGGCTTATTGAAGTGGCTTGGCCAGTATCACTAAATGCATGCAATGTACTCTGGAGCTTAAATTATCTCTACACAAAACAGCCACAGTTGAAAGGTTTAAAGATATTTAATAATAAATAATAAAAACACAAGACAATACTTCTTACTACACAGTGCTAATCAAGAGTACTTAAAATAATACAATAGAAAAGTTCTGACATCAATACAGAAAACAACTAATCTAATCTTCCTATTTCCTAGCTATTTCTAAGAGAAAACACAGTTCTAAAATAAACTTATGTATAGAGCAACACAGTGCTGGTGATGTTGGATGTTCTGAAGACAAATGATCAATGCCCTCTTTCTTTCTCTCCTTAAATTGATAACAGAGTACAACTGATTCATTTCAGATTACATCATTTCTTTCTGGTTCACAGACTAACAGAAACTCAGATGTTAATAGCCCTTTTGATCTTGCAGCTGGTCAGGAAGCCAGAGCAATAAAAGAAAGTATACATGCAAATTCTAGCAATTAATTCTGGCCTCAAAACAATAGGCAGAATGCCTCCCTCTAGACATCTCAGTTCCGAGTTTTAGATCAAAGAATTTTACAATGCTTGACTTATCAGCTTTCTTACAGCAGCGTGCATTGTTACATTTTTTTCAGTTCAACATCCAATACAGTCTTTTCACATTTAAGAGAACAAGCCTGTGACTTACATTAATATTTGCAAATGACAGAATTATCTACAAAATTCTATCTAGCTAGGCTGGCAGCCTTCACCTATCTTTACACATCTTCTTCCCCGGAGAACTCAAACTAGTTTTTCAAGTTACCTTTGAGAAACATTGCTTGAGAGCATTAGGTCTATCTGAGTATACATTACCCCATTCCCTGTCTTGACAGCCCATCTGAGCTGGCATTGCTAATCCCACTGTGGTGCTGCACTGACATATCATATTTTATTTATTTATTTATTTTACATTTGTTAACCGGGTTAGTCTGGCTGAGCTTTTGGCTCATTTTCAGCAGAGACCTGGGGAGAAAAGCTCCTCAGGTCTAGAAAACTAGTGATTAAATTTTAGTAACATAGTAGTAACAATCAGCTATAGGATCTTACAAGCAGAGACCTGGAGAGAAACAAGCTCCTCAGGCAATTCAATTATACAGACTATTAACAATTGGCAGACAAGTATGTGAGTTGTTACAAACAAGGTTCTAAACAATTAGCAGAAGAAAATGTGACTAGTTACAATTTTATTTAAGCTGCTTAGATCAAAATGAGTTAATAGTTAGGGAGATGCTTATTTAAAGTGGGTAGGATCTAGCTGTATAGGAGTTTTAGTAACATAGTAGTAACAATCAGCTCTAGGATCTTACAAGCAGAGACCTGGAGAGAAACAAGCTCCTCAGGCAATTCAATTATACAGACTATTAACAACTGGCAGACAAGTATGTGAGTTGTTACAAACAAGGTTCTAAACAATTAGCAGAAGAAAATGTGACTAGTTACAATTTTATTTAAGCTGCTTAGATCAAAATGAGTTAATAGTTAGGGAGATGCTTATTTAAAGTGGGTAGGATCTAGCTGTATAGGAGTTTGGAAACAAGAAAGGAAAGTAAGAATGGCTGATAGGAGATGTAGGGGAGGTAGAGTATAGGAGACAGACTAGACAGGTAGGATGTTTTGAGACTGTAAGAATTAAGTGTGGTTGGAGATAGAGGAAGGGAAGAGGTAGAAGAGGCAGGGGAATAGTGTTAGAGATACATTAAGAGTGAGGTGGTGAAATAGGTGAAAGGATGGTGGTTTCAGGGTGGTTGGCTACAGTGGCAAGACCACTTTGTTTTTAGGTATTTCCTTGTGGCTAATTTGAAACTTTTGCTATGCTGGAGGGATTTTATTTCCAAAGGGAGTTGGTTATAGAAAAGGCAGCCTATTTTAGTTTTGGGTTTGTAGATGTCTAATAATTCTTGATTTGAGCTGCATAGCATCCTAGCAAATGAATATTTGGATATGATAGTGGAGAGGCTGGGGCAGAAGGAGGGTAGATAGAGGATAGAGTGGATGATTTGTAGTTGGTATGGTTGGAGCAGCTGAGGGAATTCTAGCCAGTCTAGTTGCTTTTGTAGTTGGTATGGTTGGAGCAGCTGAGGGAATTTTAGCCAGTCTAGTTGCTATAGTGCTAAGCAGTGGTGTGACTTGTAGGTTTGGTCAGCTGCAAATCTGGTGATCTTATTATAGGTAGTTTCAAGCTTGGAAATAAGTGTAGAATTTAGGTTTGTGAATATGTGGCAGCTGTACAGGAGTGTTGGGAGAAATAAAGCCTGGGAGAGAGTTATTCAGGCAGTGTTAGTTAAGTATTTCTTGCTACGGAAAAGGTGTCCAAGTTTCTGATACGTTCTTTTTACAGAGTTAGTAATATGGAGATCAAACTTAAGATGATCATCTATTGTAACACCTAGCAATTTAGTACTAGATTCAGCTGAGGTGACAGTGTTGTTGCAGGATAAGATGGTAGATGTACTTTTGAATGTGGTGATATTTTTAGGGAGGAAGAGTGGGAGCTTAGGTTTTTTTTGGATTAAGTGTTAATTTGTTATCACTAAGCTAAGTCTCAATGGTGTGGAAGGATGCCTGGGTAGTTGAGTGGAGGTCAGTTGGGTTGTCAGCAATGGTTATAACAGTTGAGTCATCAGCATATTGCACAAGAGATGACTGGGGACAAGAGGAGTAGAGTAGGTTGGTGAAAATATTAAAGAGTAGTGGTCCAAGTATGGACCCTTGGGGGACTCCCATTTGTACAGTGAGAAAGGAGGATTGTGCAGACAGCCATTTAACTGATTGCTGGCAGGTAGAGAGATAGCTGGAGAACCAGGAGATAGTACGGGGAGAGAAATGTAAGTTAATGAGTTTATCTAGGAGTTGGTGAGAGACAGTGTCAAAGGCTTTGGAAAGGTCAAGGAATAGGCACAAGACAAGTTTATTGTTATCACAAGCTAGGGAGACTATGTTGCTGAATGATATGAGTGCAGTAGTTGTACTATGCTTGGGACAGAAACCATGCTGTGTGGGTGTGAGAAGGTTTTCCTGGTGAAGGTGATGCATTACCTGCATGTGAGTGCATTTCTCTAGGATTTTTGAGAGTGGAGAGAGCATGGCAATCGGTCTGAAGTTGGATATGTCTGAGGAGTTGCCACCTTTGTGAATGGGTAGAGTAAAGAAATTCTTCCATACAGTGGAGACATAGGATTCAGAAATGGATCGGTTGATTAAGATGGATACAGGATAGGCAAGAGGTTCAGAGGCAATCTGCAGGAAGTAAGAGGGTAGCTTGTCAACAGATGGGGAGCAAGATTTAAGTTTAGAGAGTAATAACTTTACATAGTTAGTTGATACTGCTTTTAGAGAGAAGGAGTTAGGAGGGTTTGGAAGTGGTATCGAGTTTGTGGGGGTGCTAGTGTTGTTTCTGGGGGGGGTTATTATGGAGGTTACTGAGTTTATAAAATGACTGTTAAATTTGTTGGCTATGTCTTCTGGTGTTGTATTGGGACATGGGTTAGGAGAGGAAGGGTTTCCTGGATGCAGAGTCTGTTTAATAGACTGCTTGCAACCCTAGGCTCCATCCTGCAACACTAGGCTTGCAACCCAAATGCTTGCAACCCTAGGCTCCATCTTAGCAACTTGGCATTTTGCTGGCTGGCTCTGTTTAACCATGTTAGGGGATTGTGATCTGTAATTACAGTGAATTTTCTTCCATAGAGATAAGGCTGAAGTTTCTGCAGTTCCCACACTATGGCTAGACATTCATTTTCTACAGCTGCATAGCATTCCTCCCTGGGTTGGAGTCTACAACTGAGATAAACCACTGGGTGCTCTTCTCCCTCCGAAGAAATCTGGCTAAGTACAGCTCCCACCCCATGGTTCACAACATCCACCTGCACAACAAATTATTTGCTGCAATATGGACTGGCTAGCACAGGGGGTCCTCCCAATGCTTCCTTAAGCTCCTGAAATGCCTGCTCACATGCTGGAGTCCACACTACCTTATCTGGCCTGGTCTTCCTTGTCGGGTATGTGAGGGGAGCAGCTATGGTACTATAACTGGGGATGAACTTTCTGTAGTACTCTGCTGTCTTTAAGAATGCCCTCACCTGCTTTTTGGTAAAAGGTGCAGGTTATGCCTAAATGGCTTCTACTTTGGCAGGTTTTGGCCTGATCCTACCACTCCCCACTCTATGTCCCAGGAAGGAGATCTCTGCCATACCCACCTGACATTTGCTCAGCTTAATGGTCAACCCTGCCCTCTGCAGTCTGCCCAGCACTTCCCTGACATGTTGAAGGTGCTCTTGTCAGGAATGGCTGTAGATGGCAATATCGTCTAGGTAAGCAAGGGCAAACCCCCCTGCTAGGATATGATCTACCAGCCTCCGGAATGTTGTTGGGGGCATTTTTCATCCCAAAGGGCATCTTTGTGAAATCATACAAGCCAAAAGGAGTCACAAATGCTGACTTCTCTCTAGCATTGGGAGTCAAGTGCACCTGCCAGTAACCCTTGGTAAGATCAATGGTTGTAAGATACGTAGCCTCAACCAGCTGTTCTAGGGCCTCATTTGTCCTAGGCATGGGGTAAGCATGTGACTCTGTGTGACTATTTAATTTTCTGTAGTCCACATAGCACATGGTGCTGCCATCCTTCTTTGGCACCAGCACCACTTGGGAGGCCCAGGGACTGTTGGACTCTTGAAATACCTATAGTTCCAACATCTCCTGTATCTCCTCCCTCAGAGTCTGTTTGACTCTCTCAGGCACCCTATAAGGAGCTTGTCCTAATAGGTCTTTGGGGTCCTGTATCATGTCCTCAAACTCCTGCAACACTCCTCGGATTTCTCAAACCTGGGTATGAGAGCGCTGCTGGGACATTGCTACCCCTTCCACTGAGGTGTCAGTCCGAGCCTCACTGAGGCGATCAGTCTCCAGATCTCCCTCAGACTCCTCCTGCAACCCACTTCAGATACTCAGCACAAGGGCCTCCCTATCCTGGTAAGGTTTCATCATGTTAACATGGTACAATTTGTGCTCTTGCCTCCAGCCTGGCAGTTCTACCATGTAGTTAACATCACTTTTCTTTCTTACCACCTTGTAGGGTCCCTCCCAAGCTGCTTACAGCTTGTTATGTCTGACAGGAATGAGAACCATTACCTGCTGCCCTACAGCATACTCTCTTAACTCAAGCATTCTTGTCATACCATACCTTTTGTCTGCTGTTGGGCTTCTGCCAGGTTCTCCTGGGCCAAGCCCGTGAGTTCCCTAAGCCTTGTCCTGAGGTTTAGGATATATGCCACAACAAACTCCTTATGAGGTTCACACTCACCTTCCCACTCATCACTAATTAAATTTAACGGTTCCCTCACCCTGCGCCCATAGAACAACTCAAAGGGTGAAAAACCTGTGGATTCCTGGGGAACCTCTCTGTAAGCAAACAACAGATGGGGCAAATATCTGTCCCACTCCCTCTTAAACTGGTCTGCAAATGCCCGTAACATGGACTTGAGTGAAGAGTTTAAACTCTCAAGACCATTAGTCTGGGGGTGGTAGGGGTGGTCTTCAGGTGATTCACCCCACAGTACTTCCACAGACAAGGCAGCAGGTCTGATATGAAAGAGGCACCTCTGTCAGTCAGTATTTCTTTTGGGAAACCTACCCTGATGAAAATCTCTAACAAAGCATTTGCCACCTTTTCTGCCTCAAAAGAAGGCAAAGCCACTGCCTCAGGGTATTGTGTAGCATAATCCACTACCACTAGGATATACTTTTTCCCTGTGGAACTTGGGGTACTCAGAGGCCCCACAATATCCATAGCTACCCTCTGAAATGTCTCCTCAATCACAGGCAAAGGCATCAAAGGAACTCTCACCTTGTCTCTTGCCTTGCCTACCTTTTGGAACTGCTCACAGGTCCTGCAGTACCCTGTTACATCTCTGGAAATTCCAGGCCAATAGAAGTTCTGCATAATACATCTGTTTGTAAATGTCATGCCCATATGACCTGCAAAGAGAATATCATGGGCTATTGCTCGAAGTGCCAGATGGTAGGCTCTAGGCACTACCAACTGCTGTATCCTCTCACCTTTTAGCCCTCCCTCAGGGGTCCACTCTCTCTATATAGTAACCCTTTGTCCCAGTATACAGAATACTCCTTCCCTTGAGAATCAGGTGCCTCACTAGCTACCTGCCTCAGGCCTTGCAATGTAGGGTCTGAGAGCTCAGCCTGTCTCAATTCTCTCTTTGTAACCCTTCCCAGCTCTCCTTCCACAGGAAGTCTGGTATTCTCTGACAGTGGTGCCTCACTGTCAGCCTAGGTATTACTACTCACCTCTACCTTTGCCGTCACTCTGTCCAAGGGAATATCAGTACCCGCAAGCAGCTGTGTCTCACATTCAGTCTCACTGCTACAGAGTAGCTCCCTCCCTGAAGTAACCACCTCACCAATCCTGGCTGCAAGTTTTTGGTCTGTCTTGGTCTCCTCCAGGCTACTAGACTCACATGCTTGTCTCGAAGCCTGACTGCATGTAACTGCATTAACACATGGTACTGCCTTATCCAAATCATTCCCTATCAGGACATCTGCAGGATGGAAGTTTGGTACCCTTGTTGTCTTGAGACAACCTACTATTGGCATTTTGTCTTTTCCACTTACTGGCTCCCTCACCTTTTGTTCCCCACCTTGCCTCTGTGGACATCTGTATACCACATGACCCCACTTGTTGCATTCAAAACATTTAACCCTAGGTCCTGGATGTGTACCTGGACTAGTGACTTCCCCTGCTACTGGCAGATTCTTTTGGGGCAGTCTGTGCTGCCCACCATGGGTTCCTTTAGACCCATGAGCAGTACTGGGGGCCCCTTTCCTGTGCAGAGATGCCCTGCTTGCCAGGTATAGATTTCCCTTCTTCCCTAACTCATCTGAAGTAGCACATTGTCTATCAGCTAACCAAATCCTCATATCCTCAGACAAAGTGCTAAGGGCTTGTTTTCTCACCAAAAGGTCTGCCAGCCCTTCAAAAGGGGTGACCTGACATCCACTCACCCACCTATGAAAATAAGTGCTCAGTTCAGCAACATATTCACACACACTTTTATCTGCCTTGCGTCTGTGCTCACGAAACCTTTTCCTATACATTTCAGGTGTTAGCTTAAAATATTCTAACAAGCAGTGCTTAACAGTAGTATGATCAAAACATTCCTGATCAGAAATTTTAGATAACACAGTTACAGCTTTACCATGGAGTGAGGGGGTCAGGAACCGTACCCAGAGCCGTTGGTCAACATCATACTGTTTACATACCCTCTCAAAGATATGAATGAAATTATCAAAATTAACACCCTCTTTAAACTGTAGAAAAAATTTTACTATCCTTTTGTGCTTTGGGGGTCCAGTAACTCCCTTCCCCATTACCTCCATGACTCTGACAAAGAGTCAGCATCTCCTTTTCATGCTGCCTCTGCCTTTCCTTTTCCACAGCTTACGGGTGTAGCAGTTTCTCATTCTCCTCAGCCTGCAAACGTCACAGTTTCTCATTGTCCTCACTCTCTAGACATCTCAGTCTCTCAGCTGCTTCTATTTCCACATGCTTGGCCTCCAACTCAAGTTTCTTTAGCTCCAGATGGATTTTTAAGTCCTCTGTAGAAAGGTTGAGCTGTCCATTCTCTGAGAGTAGTACATCTCTACTGCCAGTCTGATCATCCTCCTGGTCACTGTTTTCTGATGCAGCTCTGACCAAAGCTGCAATCATGTCTGCCTCAGTCAGGTTTCCCAGCACCAGTCCCTTAGCCTGGCACATCTCAGCCAGCTGGCTCCTTGTCAGCTTTCCGTACTCCTCTGCTGACATGTCTGCTCTCCCTGACTAACTAAGCTAACAAAAGAAATAAAACAACTGTGATCTGAACTCTTAGTATTCACTGCATGGCTGATTTAGAGTACAAAAACATCTTAAATGATCACTGTACACAAGTTACAGAAATTCACACTACTCACACCACTACAAGCCAATTAGTATTTGCCAAAAAATTAATATGTAGTGTGGATATCCCACCATTGCCAAACAATTAATATGTGACACCCATGCACTGGCCCAGCAATCAAGGAGCCTTAATCCTCACCACTAACAGCAGTGAGGGGCGTCCATATAGGGAAAGGAAAATAAATACGCACACAGTAAATACAATTTCCCTTAAGAGCACACAGAGATCACAGTCAGTCTGGGGCTGGTTTCTCCCTTTCTCTCCAGGTCCCCAATAAGACTCCCCACTGGCATAGCCATAGGGTCCATATCCCAGCTTAGTGGGCAAGCTAAAACCTCCAGCATCCTCTCTGTCCAACCAGTGCTTCATGTCCCTGCCCACTTAGCTGACACACACGCACTTTGAGGTAAGAGTTATATACAACAACACAGACACTCCTGGGGAAGGTTGGCACAGGTTCTCCAGCTGTGTCCCTTTTTCCCAGACTATACGGTAGAAATCACTGCCACCACCCACTAATATTTATCAGCTACTAAAAGGCTCTTATGAAAGGGTGTCCAATTATACTGTGCAATATTATTATCCAAATGGTAAGTGCAATTGAACAGTCAAGGCTTATTGGAGTGGCTTAGCCAGTACCACTAAATACATGCAATGTACTCTAGAGCTTAAATTATCTCTACACAAAACAGCCACAGTTGAAAGGTTTAAAAATATTTAATAATAAATAATAAAAACACAAGACAATTCTTCTTACTACAGAGTGCTAGTCAAGAGTTCAGAGATCACGGAGAAATACTTAAAATAATTCAGTAGAAAAGTTCTGACATCAGTGTTATTGTTGTCTTTCGGCTTTTCCCGGTTAGGGGTTGCCACAGCAGAACTCCGGTCCGCTAATGATTGGCAGTAGATTTTCACAAATGCCGAGGTGCCAACTCGACGTTCGACCTTCAACAAAGGCACGTCTGTTTACATATGTCTTTCAAACACCCACCCAACCGCGAGGAGGACATGCAGACTCCACACAGAAGGCACTCCCCGCACTCCAGCCGAGAATCAAACGGGAGAAGCTCTTGCTGTGCGGCAACAATGCTACCGCTGCACCACCGTAGAAGTTAAAAGTTCTGACATCAATACAGAAAAAAATAATCTAATCTTCCTATTTCTTAGCTATTTCTAAGAGAAAACACAGTTCTAAAATAAACTTACATATAGAGCAAGACAGTGCTGGAGATGTTGGATGTTCTGAAGACAAATGCTCAATGCCCTCTTTCTTTCTTTCTTTCTCTCCTTAAATTGATAACACAGTACCACTGATTCATTTCAGATTACATCATTTCCTTCTGGTTCCGAGGCTAACAGAAACTCAGATGTTAATAGCCCTTTTAATCTTGCAGCTGGTCAGGAAGCCAGAGCAATAAAAGAAATTATACATGCAAATTCTAGCAATTAACACTGGCCTCAAAACAATAGGCAAAATGCCTCCCTCTAGACATCTCGACTCCGAGTTTTAGATCAAAGAATTTCACAATGCTTGACTTATCAGGTTTCTTACAGCAGAGTGCACTGTTGTTACATTTTTTTTTCAGTTCAACATTCAATACAGTCTTTTCAAATTTAAGAGAACAAGCCTGTGGCTTATAATAATATTTACAAATGACAGAATTATCTACAAAATTCTATCTAGCTAGGCTGGCAGCCTTCACCTATCTTCACAGTATGTTGTGATTCTTTTTACTATTTCTTCATGTTCTGTTATTATGTACCATCTAGCTAGTCATTCCAATGTGTTATACTGCCCTGAATTGTATGTAGTGGCCACATATTTTCATTAAATTCTTGAAAAAAAGCTACCTTCCTTTTGCCATTTGTTATTCCTTGGTCCCTTGCTCACATCTCTCTTATGAGTTTTTAAGTTCCAGTCCTTATTCCTGTTTTGGGGGGGTATATAAAAACTTCCCAACATTAGTCTTTTATTTCTCCAGTCACTACTAATCAGGGGATACTTCTCCTGCTGATCCCTTTTTATTTCATCCACCTTTAGATGTGTTCCTTTTCTTACTATTATTCTCTCTTCCTGCCTTTTGTTGAATTTTGTCCACATCCTTCTCTAAAGCTTTTTTTGTAATATCCTCATGTTCCTTCTTATATGTATGTGTCTCTTGCAACATTATTACATCTACTCTAGCTTCTCTAAGGCTCTCTTCTATTCTTATTAGTCTCCCCTTATGCACTAAAATGTTCACATTCTGTATTACCAACTTAAGGTTCAATTCCATAATCCCACTACTACAGTTTTCCTATTTTCATTTAGACTTTTTCTAGATTGTGTACCATGTTTTCTTCTCTTCCTGTCTGTGTACCGTGCATGTTTATTAGATTGCTTTACCATTTTTTTTTATTGCAGCATTATTTTTTTAAAGAAAACTGAAGCAGCTATACAACTGAACAATTCTAGGCCTACAATTATGTTATCTTTGTACAAAGTCCCCACTTCCCCATGAGATTAATAAATGTCTTTTAAGTAAAATAAGCTTCTGCTCATTTATGGTGCAATTACTTTTTAGAATCCATCTGTCCTTTTCTGCATGCCTCCCACCCATTTTATTAATTCAGATTGCCTCCCTATCAACCAGCCATTTTTATCTTTTTTCTCCTTTCATATCTCTGTTACCTCTTTCTCACACTACCTTGTCTTATTTATATCTTCCTCCACTCTTCACTTTTACTTCTCTCCTATATCTTTCAAATCTACATACTTAAGAGAGATACAGCTTTCTTTAATTGTCCTCACACTATCTTCATTAGCAAATGCCGCCTTCTCTTCCTTAAAGTATGCCATTATTCCATACATTAGTTCCCCTTTTCTTTTATCCCAAGTATTACAAGCATAATATTATTACTATTTCAATAATTGTTATCAAACTTGCATACAATTTGATAACATTCTGTAGGTAGTACTTTATCTATTTTACTTCTAAGCAAAAATGTCCTTTGCCAAAGTCAGAAAAACAGGACAAGCAACTCAAAGTCAATGTTTTTTTTTTACTTTCCGGTTCAGACCTCCTCCTTCTTGTTGTAGGGGACTGCCAAAATCATATCCCATTGCTGCCTCATTACAAATGTTCATATCCAGTCCACAGTCTTTTTGTTTTATCATCAGTCTGATTTTAGTTGCTTGACAGTATTAAGACAGCATAATTATTTTTTATATAAAGCAAACATTCTTACCTATTAAGTACTGTGAAGTGATAACTGTCTTTTGCCTTCAATTACTATCATTCCATAACTCAAGCTCTGTCAAATGTTTAGTTGTTTCCTTATTCTTTCAACATCAGCTCCATTTGACAGTTCAGTTCTTTCAACTGCACTGTAGTCATCTCTCTCCCTTTCACTTTATTGGTATTCTTTTCCACTGCTCTTCTCTTTTCTTTAATTTACCACCAAAACACTGGTAACAGTTTAACAGTCCATATTTCTTTCTATGCTCTCCACCACTGTGTTTTTCACTGTTCTTTCTTCTGATCCATCCCCTTTCCTTCTTTTGCACTGAAATCCCTATATCTTTCCAACTCTTCAGATGCAACTTCACATTCTGCAAACATTTTAATTCCTGTAAGGGAAATTCACCTTAAGTATCACCACATACAGAAAATGAAATTTTAACTGCAGTTGCTTAAATACTCTGAAGAGTAGGAAACAATTGTTCCTTCTCTGTCTCATTACCAAAAACAGTCATTATCAATGAAGACTTTCATGCTTCTTATATGCAGCTGCACTTCTTTTTTACATAATTCAGTTAATATTTGCTTTTTTGAGTTTTATCTAAAGAGGTATCAGGAACCTTGCTGCTACTCCAGCTTGTACATACACCATGTGAACCTGGTCTAACAGTATATTTTCATATGGAAGGCTGTCCATTTACATAGCTGTTCCACCATATTTTTTTTCAAATCCCTTGCTTCTAGTCACTTCAGTATGCCTGTAATTCTAAGATTTTCACTCGTTTCATGATCATCCATTTCAGTTAATGGTTTTCTTATTTTATCCTGGGCCACAGCCACTTTTGAGAGTTTTACTGCATGTTCTCCTTGTTGTCTTCCATGTCAACCTCCTCTAGACATAAATCCATTTTATTTACATAGTCCAATAAGGACTCATTCATTTTTGTTGCTAGTTCAAGAATTTTGTCCATTTTGGCCTGCAGCCTGGCTCTTGTCTTTTCCTGCTTCACAGTAGCTGTTCCTATTTAGCTACAAACAGGGTGACAATGGCAAGTGTAAATGCATATGGACAGTTTGTAGAAGACAGTCAAGCAGCCTATTTTGGGAAGAATCCAGACTGCAGAAAATCCACATAGGCATTGATGAAACATGGGCACCCTACACAGACAATGATCAGAAGTCAGGAGTGAACGTAGAACCCTCTAGTTGTAAGATAGAAGTTTTAACAACTAAGCTACTGTGCTGCGCAGAATAGGAAATAAGTAGGACTCGTTGCAATGTAGACCATCTTATTAACTACACTCTTGAAATGACTGACAAAGATGAAATTTCTTACAGCCTTATTCTTGAATATTTCCAAAGCCTTTACTAGACTTAAGCCCTGGCATATGCAATAAGTACTGTGAGCTATAGTGTGTAAGACTAGATAGGTAGGGGTTCTAATCTCACTTCAATTGGTGTGTATGTGTGTGTGTGTGTGTGTGTGTGCGTGTGTGTGTGTGTGTGTGTGCGTGTGTGTGTGTGTGTGTGTGTGTGTGTGTGTGTGTGTGTGTGTTCATATAGCATAAATATATGATCGTCGCTGTCAGTCATGGTTTCCCAATAGCAGATTAAAGTGTATATATCATTCTAGTCATTGATTTATTCACTATCTGTCATGGAACAGTCAGTGAAACAAACCTGCAAATATTTTGTTTTAATGAAGAGACATCATGCTTTGGGTTTCTCAAAGTTCAGTGATTAACCCTAATTTTGTTTGCCACATTTATTTCTTAGATGTGGATGAATTTTGAAACTAAGAACAAAATCTAATATGCTGATGAGGTCTTCCAGCTCTTTTCTATTATATTTTTATCTTGTTTTCTGACATTTCTGTATATCTAGGTTGAAATCTGAACACACAGTTTACAACTAAAATCTTCCCCTTTCCTTTTCATAGGTTCACAGATTCATCAGCCCTTACTAGGATATTGATCTGTGAGGACCTTAAAAAGCCTAGCCTTACCTTTCTATGCTAGTTATTTAGCCCTTATATTTTTATACAAATAACCCAGAGATGTGCCAAACAAGCTTATTTTGGGACACTTAGATGTTTCTCCTATTCATGAGGGACAGGGTGCTAAACTGGGGGGTGAATTTGAGGTTATCCATCCAGTCAGTCAAAGTATATTTGAATAGAGTGAGAGAAGTTCTTTGCTTTATGTGAAATGGAAGTTGGTTCCACAGAAATGGCATTCTCTGTGATACAACCCTATCCCTTCAGCATGTTCTATTTATTTTGCAAAAGAGACTGAGATCCCTTGAGTGGGTATTTATGATACCACTGGGCTTGTGAACGTATTCCATGAGCAGGTGTTTATGATACCATTGGACTTGTGAATGCATAATATTTTTGACAGAACAGGATCTGCTGAATGTCTATACACATGGTAGATATTGCCTTGCAGCAACCTGCATGATACTGTGAGATTATCTGAATAGTTTATGCAATTTAGAACCTTGATATTTTAGTGAGAAAGCACTGTGTTTATTCTACTTGCGTGAAGTGCTTGGACAGGTACATACTGAACTGGGCATTACATGCAGTGATCAGCCTAATGACTACCACTTACAGTGGAACAATTATACCCCTGAATCTGGACATACTACCTTTAGATACAAGCTATGCAGTGAAAAAGGACTTCCTTACAACAGTTGATACATAGTGATCAAAGAACAGTTCATTGTTGACATAGGTTCCCAGATCTCTAACTATGGGTTCAGTTTTCAGGGCTGTTTTTTCAATGTGATAGCTGCTGAAAGATATGATTATACATTTCTTGGCACTGACTATTTGGACAGATTCTTTTGGGGAGTTTAAGATGTCACCAATGTTGCAGTCATCCGAAAATTAGTCAGCCACAAACAATTAGCATTAGCTTTGACCTCCAAGAAGTAAATGCGAAAGAGGAGTGGCCGAAGAACTGAACCCTGTGATACACCATTAGTGGCAGTTATTTTGGAGGAGGTATAGCCACCTAGCCTATTTCTATTTGTATTTCTATTTGAGAGCCAATTTTCTATGCAGTGAATTATACAGGGATTAACATTTAGCTATGAGAGTTTATCCATGATACCCGAGTGTGAGATGGTGTCAATCACCTTAGTGAGGTCTAGATATACAGCCTGCTCTGTTTTGCCATCATCCATTGCTTAAGTAACTTTTTAGAAGAAGTCAACCAGGTTAAATTGGTAGGACTTGCGCCTGACAAATCTGAACTGGGCCAGGTCAAGATTCTGTGTATTACCTATAGCCTTATATATTAATTACATAATGATCCTTTCACTAGCCTTACAGTCGAGACTGATCAAGATTATGGGTCAATAATAATCCAAGTCAATTGAAGCCCCATGTTTGTGCAAAGGATTGACTGTTCCTGTCCTTCATTCATCCAACATGTAGCCTGTTTTGAGGCTAATATTGAATAGTTTCTGTAGGGGGTGAGACAAGACATGTTTCAGGCTGAGCAGTAGGCAGTCTATAGATGCAGGAATTTTTGCCTTAGATAGCACCTTAAGAACTTCTTCTTCTTCTCGGATTTGAGTGGGAGTGTATGTGTGGGTATGTGATCTTAGAATATTGAAGGGGAGGGTTGAGGTCTAAGCTAAATTTGTCTGCTAGTAGACTGGCTTTGAGTATGTGATATCATTAACTTTAGTTCTGCACAGTGCTGAGCATTGTTTTTGACATTTAACATAATTAAAGGAGACTTTGTGGTTATCTTTCACCTGGCTGGCTATATTTACCTCATATCTGGCTTTGATTGATTTGATCAGGGTCCAAAGTTCCTTGTTTAGTTTATCAAGAGTATATTTGGCATATTGGCAGTTAGATTTATTTTTATGTGTAGTAAGTTTTTTCTTTTCATTTTATTATAGAGCTTGTTTATATTTGAGCTCCACCAAAGGGGCTTATTTTTGAAAACAGTGTTGAATTTATTTACTTCATTATAAGCTAGCATTCCCACATTGTAAATATGCATGGCATATTACCCCTGTCTCTTCTTATTTATGACCCTAACACTGCAACACTTTAAGCTTGTCTTCATAAAACATCGTGCTCATTCCCCTTAATAACCAAAGTTACCTTCCTATTCACCCTCTCCAAAGCTACAACACCCATTTTCCTCTAGGGCCTCCATAATGGAACACAATATTGTAAATGTCTAAGCAGTGTCCTATATCAGGGAAAAATAACATCTTTTTCTGAAGAATATATCACCATAATCATCATAATTTTCTAAAACCACTTGTCCTGATGAGAGACGGAGTAGAACAAAGTTGAGCAAGGTAGATCAGATATTCTGATCTCGAGCAGCAGTCTCCCACTCATGCTGTGGGATTGCCATGTGTTCCCAGACAAAATAAAAGATATAATTCTTGCAATATGTTCTGGTTGTGCTTGGTACGCCTCCTATGGGAGGCACTGGCACCCACTGCCTTTATTCATTTCTCCTTGTTTTGCCTTTAATATTTTAATTCATGCCACTGTAATCGTATGCATATCACTGACCTTTGTTCCTCCTCTCTTGCATAAACTGTTGTATAGTCATTATATGATAATGGAACTTTATGTCTGCCACCTTCACACCCTCATTCTTCCTCAGCACCACTTCCAATACCTTACCATTTTTTACACTACTGCACAAGACAACAAGACTGTTCAACATCAATGGTATTACTTAACTCTTCTCTACCTACTCTCAAATTCCCAATCATCCTTTCACTGATTTAAGTTTCCCGTGATCACCAACCTCCTTCTTTCCCACTCCACTATTTGATCCTGCTAACTGGTTGACAGTCCTCATTTTTGCCAATTTTAAATTTGTAGACTGTGTGACGATTGGGGGGAGATGGGTGAAGGCTGCCAGCCTAGTCAAATAGAATTTGATATCTAATTCTATCAACTGTATATAAATAAATGTAAAATACAGGCATGTGTATTTAAATGTAAAAAACACTGTGAAATGTGGAACTGCAAAATATGTGACAACATTGCACTCTACTGGCCCAGTGAAGCATGTTGTATCCTTTCATGTTAGAATTTGGCACGAGGGCAGCTGGATGAAGATTTCATGCCCATTGTTTTAAGGCTAAAGCTTATGACTAGAATTTAGATGTGGAAGGTGCTTTATTGCTTTAGTTTTTGTTAGTATATACATGTGAAATGTCTTCTATTATTGTAAGTTTCTGTGCAGGTGTTAGATTGCTAAATAATGCAGTTTGTGGCCTGAGAACTCAAACCAGGTGTTAAGATCATGCAATATGAATACAGGGAAAACCTAAGTGTCAAAAATGATGTAATTTGGGGAGGGACCCAACAAACATGTTTGTTAGTAATGTTTAAATTCTATTTCTCACAAGAGACCTGAAGCATTTTGATCTTGGACATCTAACTTATCAGCACTCTGCTTATGCTCACATGTAAGTTTGTAGCGCTGTGATATCTTGTAGGAATAGTTAAAGCTAGTAAAGATTAATTAGGTATTTTTCTTTGAAACTAGACCTGTCCTACTGTATTATTTTAAGTTTCTGTGTGATCTGTGAACACTTAGATATCTCTGTGGTGTAGTAGATGTGTCTTGTGTTTTAATTATTTATTATTAAATATTTTTAAAACCTTCTACCTGTGGCTGGTATGTGTAGAGATGAAGTATGCTTTAGAGTACATTATATATTTATAGAGTTTACTGCCTGAGCCCTTCCAACAAGCCTTAGACTGTATAGTCACATTACCATTGGATATTAATATTGCACAGTAATAATCGGACACCCTTTTAAGGGCCTTTTAGTAGCTGATATTATTAACTGGGTGGTGGTAGTAATTACTTCTGTATAGTCTGGGTAAAGGGGCACAGCTGGAGAATCTGTGTCAGCCTTTCCCAGGAGTGTCTGTGAAGTTGTATAAATACTTATCTCAAAGTGTGTGTGTGTGTGTTGTGTCAGCTACTTGGGCAGGGACACAAAACACTGGTTGGACAGAGAGGGTACCGGAGGTTCTAGCTTGCCCAGTTAAGCTGAGACCTAGACCCTATAGCTGTGCCAGTGGGGTGTCTTATTGGGGACCTGGAGAGCAAGGGAGCAACCAGCTCCAGACTGATTGTGATCTCTGTGTGCACTTAAGGGAAATTGTACTTTACTGTGTGTATTAGTTATCTTTTCCTCTTCTAGGAGACGTCCTTCCTGGTGTTAGTGGTGAGGATTGAGGCTCCTTGATTGCTGGGCCAGGGCACAGTTGTCACAGACTGTATCAGCCAGTAACATGCCCCACCCCCAGTATCTACAACTTTAACTGACAAAGCATTTACCTAACCTACCACTCTTCTTTCATATTTTTCCGCTTCTTGATGTACCCACTCTTTTCTTTCTAAGCACTGTATATCCAGTTATATTCATATTCTAGCCTCTACTTTCAGTGTTCCTTATATCAGTTATGCATGCAGTATTGTCACCTCCCCATCTTGTCTCTAACTTCTACTTTTCCCCGACTCCTGTTTTGTCAAAGCATATCCTTCTATTCTCCTTTATTGTAAAACTCCCTTAGCACACTTTTCTTTTTCAAAGGCCAGCCCCTAAAAAGTATAATACAATTTTGATAAAGCTTTCCATCTTCTTCCTAGCTATCTCACTATTGTCTCTATGATATCTGCCAGGTTATTATAACTTCCAGTTTTACTAAATATTAGTGCAAGTCTTCTTTTCCAAATGCCTTTTTATTTTAAATGTTCCAATTAATGGAATAACAACATAAATCAGTATAACATACAGAGATAAAAAAATAACAGTGCTACTCTTGTCACATTTATCAATGCAGCTTTTTCTTGATTGACACATTATGTCATTTGTTTATCAGATTTGGTGTTGGTCTGCACAACAAATGGTCATTGTAAGCTAGAAGCCTACACTGGTTTATAGCCTGGTCTCTAATAATGCACATTCTTTTGAGTCTTGCATGTAGCTAACTGCTGTCACTTAGATGACCTAATAATCTGATTCACTGTGTATAGGGACATCTGCCCTTCTTGAGATAAGAATAATTAAAATCTCATTTTGTGACAATGTCATCAATGTATCAGGCCCTAAACAGGTCAACAGAAGAGGCACCTCAAGGCTAAGCAAGTTTGTTCATGTTCTCCTATGATCTGATCAATCCTTACAGCTTCTTGTCTTAATACATACTAATTCATATCAGGTCTTGATACTTTTATTAGTGCTTACACACACACACACACACACACACACACACACACACACACACACACACACACACACACACACAGAGAAAGAAATACAAACACACATAACACATGCCAAACTCACATGCGCAGATACGAGTTTTAGTCCAGTATTTGTGCTCTTAGAATTATCATTACTTGTTTCTTTTCATAGACCTTTAAACTGTAGTTATGAACTATCTTCCCTGGCCTCACATGAAAAAGACCAAGGAATCTGTATAATTTATACAGCTAGCAAAATGTAATGAAGCAATTAAATAACTAAATAATCCCTTCTTTTAACACAAGACTACTCTGACAGGTCGTGACAGCTAAGGTCAGTGGTTTTGGCTTGCTGGTATTAAAGCAAAATAAATGAACTTGTCTCACATAGTGGAAAGCAGATTACCAGATAACCTGGAGTTCCTGTAACTGTATCCCACATCTGAACTGTTAAAAAAACTTAATTAACTTATGTCAGTTCATTATGCAGTTCATAGGTCCATAGGGGTTTATATCATAATCTCGAAAGCAATTTTTTTTTAAATTCTAAACAATGAACAAAAATTCCAAAACAGAAAACAAACTCTAGCCTATATGTCAAATATCATAAACACAACATTCGACATACCAGACTTCTGGTTTTGAAAGTCTGTATGCCCTTTTATGTTTTAGCAGGGGGGGCAAGCCCCCCTGCACCCCCCACACTGCCTGCAAATTATATATACCAACGTCGAGACTGCACTGCAGTGAGGAAAGTGGTAAGTTCCCTGATCCTCACTGTACCGAGATCTCCGTTCACAGTGCCGGACTCATAATAACAAATCAAGCTTTATGTTCATTATAATGAAGTCAGATAAATCCAGTTTGGCACTGGACAAATTTTGAAAACTTTTAGTTATGTACTTACCATAACTTTAGATGTTTGGGATCCATCTTGCCTACATTCTGTACTGATGGGTTCGGGGCCGATCCTCGGCTCCGACTCGGCACGCTATACTATAGAGCAAAGTCTCTAATTGGCTGAGCTATTCTACATCCCAGGATGCACCACCACTACTTCCCCAGATCTTGTTTGTCCACACACATGCACACAGTCATAGACAGTTGAAATAACATTGCCAGGTGTTTCAAGATGAAACAGCTAAACTGAACCGTCCGGTCTCTTCTGATCTCCAAGGCAGGGGGAAGGAGGGTGGGTTATTAGGAATGTAGGCGAGATGGATCCCAAACATCTAAAGTTATGGTAAGTACATAACTAAAAGATGTTATGTGATCCTATCTCGCCTACATTCTGTACTGATGGGACAGCGTCCCTAGCACCTGATTCCTGGGTGGCTCACTGGAAAACACTCCTGAGAACTGTGGAACCGAAGGAAGCTCGCCCCCGAGATGCCACATCCAATTTGTAATGAGAAATAAAGGTGTGAGGAGAAGACCAGGTAGCTGCAGCACAAATGTCACTAATGGCAAGCTTGAAATGAAAGGCTGTCGAAGTAGCCATAGCCCTTGTAGAATGAGCTTTCACAGAGGTTGTAAGCTCTCTATTAGAAAGAAAATAAGTATGACTGATATAGTCTCTGATCCACTTGGCAATAGTGACCTTCGTGACGGCTTTGCCCAATTTATTGTCCGAAAAGGACACAAACAACTGATCTGTTTTCCGTGTTTGGTGCGTCCTATCTAAGTAGAAACGCAATTGCCTGTGAACATCCAATGAATGGAAGATATATTCCGCTCTGTCTGAGTAGTTGGGGAAGAAAACTGGGAGTTCCAATGACTGTTGAAGACAAAAACTAGAACAAACTTTGGGAACAAAGGATGGATTAGGCCTGAGGGATACTCTATCCTTGTGAAAAACCAGGTACGGTGGTTTGACACATAGGGCTTGAAGTTCCGAAACTCTTCTGGCTGATGTAATTGCCACCAAAAAGGCAGTCTTCCAAGAAAGAAATTTCAAGTCACAAGTTGCTGCCGGTTTGAAGGGGGAAGAGGTCAAAGCACCTAATATGAAATTAAGATCCCACGGTGGAGCGGGATGAGAAATCGGAGGTCGTAGCAGTCCAGCACCTTTCATGAAGGCTTTACACAACTTATTGCTCATTAAAGGTGGGTCTATACTTTCATGAAAATTAGAAATAGCTGCTAATTGCACCTTAATGGTAGAGACCGAAGAACCTTGATTGAATAAGGAAGCTAAAAATTTCAAAACATCAGACACCGGGGCAGTAATGGGATCTAATCCCCAGAGTTGGGCCCAAATGGCGAATCTCTTCCATTTGCTGTTATACATCTTCTTAGTCGAATTCTTGTGGGCCGAGGACAAGATATGTATGACTTCCGAGTCCAAAACCTGGTTCCTGACTATTGTCGGAAGTAGAGGAGCCAAGCTGTTAACCTCAATGAGTGAAGGGACTGATGAAGCTGTCCCGACTGGTGGATCAAGAGATCTGGAACCTGGTCCAGGAACCATGGACTGTCCAGTGCGTATTTCCGAAGAAAGGGCAGCCAGACTTGACGAGGCCAGTATGGGGCAACTAAAATCATCTTGCACTGCAAGTGAATCACCTTCTGGATCACCCTGGGAAGAAGGGGAACCGGTGGAAAGGTGTACAGTAGGCCGGTGGGCCAAGCATGGACTAGGGCATCCTTGGGAAACCCCCCCAGAACTGGGGTGAGAGAGAAGAACTGTAGACATTTCGTGTTGAGGGTAGTTGCAAAGAGGTCGCAACAAGGAGTTCCCCATCTTCTGAAGATCTGAGTTGCCACTCTGTCGTTCAGAGACCACTCGTGTGGGGAGAGAATAGTCCTGCTCAGTCTGTCGGCTATCACATTGGATCTCCCCGGAATGTGTGTTGCTACCAAGAAACGGTTGGTTGCAATAGCCCAATCCCATACTTTCATGGCCTCTCTGCAAAGAGGGTAGGACCTGGTCCCTCCCTGCTTGTTCAGGTACCAGACTACTGACATGTTGTCGGACTGAATGGCAATCATGCCCTGGGGGAGGTAACTGTGTAGTGCTTGTAGCGATAGAAGCACCGACCTCATTTCCAGTATGTTGATGTGTAGGGAACTCTCGTCGGGGTGCCACTTGCCTTGGACTGACCTGCCCAGGGAATGTCCTCCCCACCCCGTCTGGGAGGCGTCCGTAGTCAAAGTGGCCACTGGAGGTGGAGGAACGAAGGGTCGCCCCTGATCCAGGTTGGAGGACAGAAGCCACCAACGGAGGTCCTGTTTGCACATCTCCGTGATTATAATGAGGTGACTGAGAGGGAGATCCTGATACGACCACTGGACTAATAGGAGCCACTGGAGAATCTTCATGTGCAATCTTGCTAAGGGAACTAGGAGAACGGTAGCTGACATGGAACCCAACAGTTGTAGGACCATCCTTGCTGGGGCTCGGCGTTTGAAGAGCAATGCTTGGACTTGAGATTGTAATGTTTCTATCCTCTCTGTAGGAAGATAGACCTGCATTTGCTTTGAGTCTATCTCTACTCCGATAAACCGTATGCGCTGAGATGGCAGCAACACAGACTTTGCCCAATTGAAGGTGAATCCTAGGGAGTTGCCTAGAGAAATAGTGGCTGCTAGGTTTTGTAAGAGTAGACGCCTGGAGGTGGCAGTTAGGAGCCAGTCGTCTAGGTATGGAAACACCTGGAATCCTAGACTTCTCAGGTGAGCAGTCACCACCGCCAAACATTTGGTGAACACCCTGGGGGCTGTGGTGAGACCAAAGGGCAGTGCACGGAACTGGAAATGACTGTCTCCCAGGCTGAAGCGCAAGTGTCTCCTGGACACCTGATCTATCAGGATGTGATAATAGGCGTCCTTGAGATCTATGGAGTACATCCAAACACCTTTCTCCAGCAGCGGGAGAATGGATTGTAAGGTGACCATCCGGAACTTGGACTTCTTGACAGAACAGTTGAGCTTGCTGAGATCCAAGATGGGCCTCATGTCCCCGGTCTTTTTTGGCACCAAAAAGAATCTTGAGTAAGTCCCTAATCCGGTCTTCGGGGACCGGTTGGATGACTCCTTTTTGAAGCAGCTTTGAAATTTTGATGGCTGCGAGATCCCGTTGACTGGGTGGTGGGTCCGGGATTTTCCGGGATAGTGGGGGGGCTGAGAAAAGGGGATGTTGTAACCTCCGGCAATGATCCGGAGCACCCATCGGTCCTGAGTGATATTCTCCCAGGCCTTTAGGTGCCTCGAAAAACAACCCCCGACTGGCTCCGGAGTGGCGCAGTCGGGCAATCCTTCAGGGATGCTGGAAGGTTGAGGAGCCACGAAAAGACTCGCAGTCTCCAGTGTTGCGGGGGCCTCTGCCGCCTCTGGGACGGCGTCTTCCTGAAAACCCCCCCCCCACCTCTAGAAGGGGGATCATCCTGCTGTGAGGGGTAAGTCTTCTGAGATTTGCAGAACCACATTTTCCCCCCTCTTCTAGCCTTGGGATAAGGCCGGAAGGGAGTGGAAAACCGTGCCCCTATGGCAGTCAAAGTCTTACCCTCTTGTTCACAGCGGGTCAAGGTGTCCTTTACCTTGGGTCCAAACAAGGAGGACCCATCAAAGGGAGCGTCAGCAAAGGAAGACTTGAAGGCCTCCGCAAAATGACACAGGCGGAGCCAGGCTTGTCTCCGTAGAGCAACACCTGTACTGCCGCTTACTCCCCTTCGGCCGCATATGAAATGAGCCTCATGGACGAGTTCGATATTGATGACAGGGTAGCCAACTGAGAGCTAACCGTCTGGGCCAACTGCTCAGGTAGGTTACCAGAGAGGGTACCTGAAAGCTCCTTGACCAGATCCCTCTGAAGTCTGGTGAAGTGCGTTAGGTAATTCAGAGACCTTAAAGTAAAGGCTGCTGAAGTAAGGGTGCGCTTCCCATACTGATCCATACTCCTGGACTTTTTATTAGGAGGATGGACGGACGTCGAAGCCTCTGCCACATCTTGCTGGGTAGCAGATGCCACCACCAGGGCATCTACAGCCACACCTTTAGATAAGAATTCCTTTTCAGGGGAATGCTGACAGAAATTTATTCGGGCGAGCTGGCACCGGTTCCACAGAATCCGGGTGCTCCCACTCCCTTCGAGAGATCAAATCCAGGAGCTCATCGAAGGGCGGAGACACCCAGGAGGCAGAAGGCTGAGCCCCGAAGGCCTTGAGGAAGACCGACTCCTCAGCGGAAGGGGGTTTGGACTGCCAGTCGCCTCGTTGCTTGAGGATTTCTAAGATGTCCACAAAGGAGAAATCATCCGAGGACGACTTGGGGGACCCCTCCGCATCATCGAGGTCGGTGTCCGAGGTGAGAGACTCATCAGGCGAGTCGACGTGCTTCCTCTTACACTGTCTCTTCCTGGGAGGTTCCTCCAAAGAAGCCTCGGAAGGACCCCCAGGAAGGGAGGAATCCCCAATGGGGGTGACCTCAGTCCCCAGGGCTCCGCTGTCTTGAGACAGGGGGACAACAAAGGAACAAGTCTCCATGCCAAGGGAAGGTGTTGGAGAGATGGTGGAGGTAGCCAAGGAAGATTTGGCTAAAGCACTCCTCATGGCCCTGAAGGCCGGACCCCCTGAGTCCTGGGAAGGTCCAACCCCTGAGGCCACAACAGTAGAAGGCACTCCCGCAGCCGATGCACCGAGAGGGAGGCTCGGAACCGAAAGCATCGGACCCGAAGCGTCACCCCCGGAGCCGACCAAGGAGGTCCGTGTACCGAACTCTGACCCGAAGGTCGGGGTTGGAGTAAGGGTCGGAGCTGACCCGAAAACCTCCACTGGCTCTACCAGCACCGACTCCAACGGTGCCGAGGCTGTTGGAGGAGGAACCAAGACAACAGGGTGGACAATCGGCTCCGGAGCCGACTGGGCTGGAGCCGAGACTAACTTTTGGAAGACTGGAGACTGAAACAGCCTTTGAAGCACCCTGTCAACATCTGAATCAGACATCCTCGAGGACCGAGAAGAGACCGATCGGGCCCGAGTTGACTTCTCCGCTGGTTCCGAAAGACTGGGGGACCTGCTCCGAATAGTCTAAAGTAGTATCGGCGCCGAGGGAGATTCCACCAGCACAGCAATTTCCCTCGGAGCCGACGGGGACTTCGGCGCCGAGGTAGAAGAGTCTGAGTGTGCGACCTTTCTCGGCTCCGAAACCAATGGAGCCGAAGAAGGTGACCCACCTCTCGATGCTCGAGCGCTTGGCTCCGAGGACACAGGAGTCGAGGCTGGAGGCTCCGAACCCATCAGTACAGAATGTAGGCGAGATAGGATCACATAACATCTGCCTTTCGCCCACACGACTTTCACATTTGAACTTTCACAATTTTGATTGTAAGCCGTTCATAGGTGTATACACAAGGCTATTCCCAAAAACAGCAAGCAACCAAAGCAAAAAGACCAGTAATCCACACTAGCACCTCTATCAGGTGAAGCAATAAAGCCACAGATAAATTCTTCAGTAAACACTCATTTATTTAGCAGATTCCAACAGTTGCAGAACCACCAGCACTAACACAAAACACCTAAATGTCTTAAAGTCTCTGTTTTCATTTGATACACTTCATCAGATGTGGGCCATCAAGAAATAAGAGCTCCTACACACATCCTATCCCGTGAATAGATGAGTGATCATATGGTCAATGCTGTGCAGCATGAGAATGAGTGTTTACTGAAGAATTTATCCGTAGCTTTATTGCTTCGCCTGACAGAGGTACTAGTGTATATACTAGGCTAATAACCACCTAGCAGTGCAACCCAACCCATTTTTAAGCACAAACGAAGAATCTGCTCTCCAAGTTATCCCTATCCTTGTTAAAAATGATAAGGTTGAATCACCATAAGAGCTTGTAACTCTGAAATAAGAAGTTATGTACTCGCCATAACGTTCCATGTTTGTTGTCCATCTCACCTTCATTCTATGCTGGTTGGGTTTGGAACCAAGCATCGGTTCCAACTCGGCCTAATTTAAAAGCTCTAGAGCTTCCAGTGGCACGAGGCTATACCCTATCCCATGATGCTCAGGGAAGATTACCCAGATCTTGTTTGCAAGTGAAAGCATTAATATTTCATATGTACAGAAACACAACTGTCTAGACAAGACTCAGAAGGGATTCAGAGACTCCATAATCCAATTATAAACAGCATTATCTGCCTGATCCTCCAGGAGCGAAGAAGGGGGAATGAGGGTGAGATGCAAGAATGAAGGCGAGATGAACAATAAACATGGAATGTTATTGTGAGTACATAACTTCCTAATGTTATGTTGTCCTATCTTGCCTTCATTCTATGCTGGTTGGGACAGTGTCCCTAGCACCTTCTTTCTTGGGTGGCTCAAAGGAAAAAACTCTTCAGAACGGTGGACCTGAATGAGCACCTGTTCTGAGAGGCCATGTCTACTTTGTAATGAGTAAGAAAGGTATGAGTTCTTACCCATGTATCTGCTGCACAAATGGAATCCAATGGGAGTCTGGCCTGGAAGGCAGAGGAATTTGCAATTGCTCTTATGGAATGGCCCTTCACTTTGCCCGGTAATTGTTTTTTTTGTGAGTTGTATGTGTAGGAAATGCAATCTGTGAGCCATTTTGAAAGTTTTACTTTAGACACTGGTAATCCTTTCTTTTTGTCTGAAAAGGACAAAAAAAAGTTGGTTTGACTTTCTGAAATCTTTAGTTCTATGCATGTAGAAATGAAGTTGTCTATGTATGTCCAACTGGTGCAATCTATATTCTGCCCTGCTGCCATAGTTTGGGAAGAAGACTAGTAATTCAATAGACTGATTTAGATTGATCTGTAAGCACACCTTAGGTAGAAAGGAAGGGTTAGTACATAAGGAGACTTATGGACAATTATGTATGGAGGACGCATAGATAGTGCTTGGAGCTCAGATACTCATCTTGCAGAAGTAATGGCCACTAAGAAAACAGTCTTCCATGACAAAAACTTTATGTCACATGATGATGCAGACTCAAAGGGGGCATAATCAAAAGGGAAAGAGCAAAATTTAGGTCCCATGGAGCTGGAGTTTCTTCCACTGGAGGTCTTAACAAAAAGGTTCCTTTTAGGAAGGCTTTACAAAGTCTGTGGGACATGATTCTCAGTCCTATTTCCCCAGTATGAAAATTGGATATAGCGGTTAACTGAACTCTGATTGTAGCCACTGTTGCACCCTCGTTAAAAAGTTTAGCAAGAAATTCTAGCACTGCTGTGATGGGGGTCATAAAAGGATCATTGTTATTTTTGGAGGCCCAGTGTGAAAATCTTTTCCATTTGCTGGAGTATAATTTTCTGGTAGATGGCTTATGTGAAGAAATCAATATGTGTCTGACTGCTGGGGAGATGTCGTGGAGCCTGGCTATTTGTGGAACTGGAGCAGCCAAACTGTCAATTTTAGGGTCTGGATCAATAGATGGAATGTCCCTGACGGATGGGTCAGAAATCTGGAACTGGGTCCAGGATTCAGAGTTCCTCCTGGAGATGGTCTATAGAAAGGGAAACCAAATTTTCTAAGACCAGTATGGTGTAATGAAGATCACTGTGCTTTTCAATGTGTTGGCTTTCTGAAGGACCTTCGGTATCGGGGGAAAGGGAGGGAAGGCATAAAGTAGTCCCAGAGCCAATCATGTATGAGGGCATCCCTCGGTGACTTGCCCAAAGGTGGAACCAGGGCAAAGTAGCTGCTACATTTGGCATTCATTGATGTGGTGAAAAGGTCGCACCAGGGCTGGCCCCATTTGTGGAAAATCACTTCCGCAACTTCTTGCTTTAGAGACCACTCGTGAGGCATCAGAATAGCTCTGCTGAGTTTGTCTTCTATCTCGCTAGATTTCCTGGGATGTGCATTGCTGTCATAAAATGTTGAGAAGAGACTACTCATTGCCATACTCTTTGTGCCTCTCAACAGAGGTGATAGGATTTGGTTCCTCCTTGTTTGTTTATGTACCACACTACTGACATATTGACTGTCTGAATTGCAATAGTTCCTATCAGGAGAGAGTCCTGGAATGCTTGCAATGCATAGAGCATGGCTCTCATCTCTAGTGGTTCAAGTGGTGCAAGTAGTTCTCATGATCCTGCCAGGTGCCGCGGATAGTCTTTTCCAGATATTGCCCCCACAACCTATCTGGGAGGCGTCTGTGATCACTGTGGCTATAGGTCGAGGAAAGACAAACGGTCGGCCCATAGTCAACTGAGTTGTATGAAGCCACCACCTTAGATCCTTTTTGCAGGATTCTGTGATAATGATCTTGTGTGACAGTGGTAGGTGTTGCATAGAAAACTGGGAGAAAACTAGCCACTGAAGTACTCTCATGTATAAACGTGCTAGAGGTACAAAAATAATTGTAGCTGCCATGGTGCTTAGAACCTGCAAAATGGTCTTTGCCTGGACTTTTGTTTTGGATAACAAGTTGTTGATCTGATGGTGTAGGGACTGAATCCTTTCGGGGGTGAGTTTGACCAACATTTCTTTTGAGTCTAATTCTGCGCCTAAGCATGTAAGATGCTGTGAAGGCAACAAGGAAGATTTTTTGAAATTTACTGTAATGCCTAGTTTAGAACAGAGATGAATGGTTTTGTCCCTTGCTTGAACTAGTAGATGCTTGGTGGTGGCGGTTAGTAGCCAGTTGTCTAGGTATGGAAACACGGAATTCTATATGCCTCAAGTGAGCCATTACCACTGCTATACATTTGGTGAACACACTGGGGGCTGTAGTGAGACTAAAGTGCAAGGGTCGAAATTGATAATGACTGGCTCCCAGCCAAAAGTGTAAATGTCTCCTGTACCGCCTGTCCATTTTTATGTGGTAGTACACATCCTAGAGATCTGTCAAGCTCATCCAATCATCTTTCCCCAAAAAAGGGAGTATTGACTGCAGTGTTACTATCTGGAACTTTGATTTCTTGACAGATTTGTTTAGTCTGCTGAGATCCAAAATGGGCCTCAGTCCCCTGTCATTTCTGGAACTAAAAAGAACCTTGATTAAATTCCAGATCCAATTTGGTCTGCGGGGACATTTTGGATGAGTCTTTATATATCAACTTCTGTACCTCTGAGGTTGCATAATCCCTTTGATTGGGTGGAATATCTGGAACTGATTGATTCTCCAAACAGGGAGTGAAAAAGGGTATGTAATAACCTCTGGATATGATTGTACCTATTTGTCTTGTGTGATTTCTAGCCAGGCATTTGGGTACAACAACAGACGACCCCCGACTGCCTGCAGAGACGGACAGCAGGCCTCTTCTCAGGAATGCTGGAAGGGCTTTCCAAGGAAAGAATCCTTGTAGCCATAATTTTGTGGCCCCTCTCTGCCGCAAGGTCAGTGTCTTCCATTGATACTTCCCCCTCTGCCTCTGGGGAAGAATCACCATGTGCATCAGGAAAAACTGTTTGGGATTTGTGGAACCACATTTTTCCCCCTTTGGACCTTTATGGTAAGGTCTAGTGGGGAGGGAAAAACAGACTCCTATGGCAGACAGAGTCTTTCCCTCCTGCTCACACCTGTTTAAGGTCTCTTGGGCCCAAACAATGACGAGCCATCAAAGGAGGCATTGGTGAAGGAAGACTTGAAGGTTTCAGCAAAGTTACATAAGCACATCCAGGAATGTCTCCTTAATGAGATTCCTGTACCCGCTTCCCTGCTTGCTCCATCGGCTACGTAGGATATCAGCCACATGGAGGAGCTAACCATGGAGTTTAAGGTGGAGAACAAAGAGGAAACTTCATCTGAAACCCTTGCAGGTACAATACCTTGAATGGTATCTCCTAGATCTTTCAGGAGATCCCTCTGTAGTCTCATAAAATGGGTCAGGTAATTCAGTGATCTAAGCGTAAATGCTGCTGAAGAGAAGGTAAGCTTTCCATATCTGTCCATCATTCGAGATTTTATTTATTTTATTTATTTATTTATTTATTTATTTATTTAACATTTGTTGACCGGGAATGTCCGACTAGGTTCCACAGAGCCTGTTTTCAGCGGAGGCCCGGGGAGAAATGCTCCAGATGCATGTCTTTGGAATGTGGGAGGAAACCGGAGTACCCGGAGGAAACCCACGCGAACACAGGGAGAACATGCAAACTCCACACAGAAGGCACCCCAGCCGAGAATCGAACCAGAGAACCTCTTGCTGTGAGGTGACAACGTTAACCGCTGCACCACTGCGCCGCCCAGTTCAGTGGATGAACAGATGAGGAAGCTACTGACAATTCCTTTTTTGTGGCCGGAGCCACCACCATAGCATCTACTGGGAAGCCTATGGTTAGAAATTCTTTGTCTGTAGGTGCAGTAATATATTTATTTGGCCTCCTCAGAACAGGTTCCATCGTATCTGGAGAGCCCCATGCCTTTTGAGAAATTACGTAATTATGTTAATCAGCTGGTCAAAAGGCAGAGACACCCAAGAGGTGGAGAGGTGAGACCCCAAAACTTGCAGATACACTGACGTGTCCTCAGAAGGATTGGTGGGCTTCCAGCCACCCGATGTCTGCAAAGGAGACATCCTCAGAGGGGGACTGTGGGGACCCTTCTGAGTCATCCAGGTTGGTGTCTGAGGTGATAGACGATCTATTCTGACAGACCTCCTCAGAGGGTTACTCTGGGGAGGTTTTGGAAGAGATAATCTTGCCCATTGGGTCTTCCTGGGGCTCAGGGGCTCTGCGCTTGGGGGAGCGATGAGGCTGAGACTGACACAGGCTCTTTAGGGGGAAGAGTACCTGGACTAGAGAGTGGAGCAGTCTGAGGTGACAGCACTCTCTTCATTAGCTCAAAAGCCCCTTTGCCCCACTCCAAGCAGGTCCTCACTGAAGAGATGGAAGACCAACCCCAAGGCAGAGTGGTTGGCTCCAAAGCTGATATAGGAGCCGAGCTCAAACCATGCTGAGGCAAAATCAGGTTGCTGACTCTCCTCCCCAGACCCAATGGGAGAACATCAGCTCCTGGACTCCTCGAGTTCTGATGAAACCAAGGAAGCCAGAGATGTCAGAATCGCTGATCCTGTTGGAAGTCTCGGTTTCAATGGTTCCACTACAATCAGGCCCAAGTCCCCTGGCTCCGAAGCCCCTGAGTGGGCTGGTGGAGGAAATGAAGAAGGGGAAGGGGACTTTGTTGGCTCCGGTTCCTTTTGGGTCAGAGTTGCAGAATTTTTGCCAGCACCATTGTTCAAAGGACTCTCCTCACCACTCGCTCCACATCATCATTGGATAAACTCCTGGAGGATCAGGAGGACAACAATGGTGACCTTGCTCTTACTAGGAGTGGAGATCTTAATGTTGGAGTAACTGGTTCCAAAACTGAGGACTGGCTCCTGAATTGAAACTCTGTTGGCTGTGGAGCTGCAGATGGAGCTGAAAAGTTAGGCTTTTTGGAACCAAGAGCCCTTGGTTCTGAACAAGGTGATTTTGCCACAAATTTTTTTGGTGGCTTCGAAGGTAGAGCTGAAGTAGAAGTTCTTTTGCCCAACTTTTCCAATTATGAAGAAGAAAGCAATCCTGTAGATGGTTTAAAACTCTGAGACCCTTCCAAGCCTCTGAGAAAGAGACCTTCAGCAAACCTCTGACTATTAATTTATTTTTATGTTCTAAGAGCACTCTGCTACTAAAAGCATGAAAAAAGGCACAAGACTCTTACAAATGGATGACACCCAGGCAATAAACACAACCGGTGTGCCAGTCAGTAAGAGACATTTTCTGGTTACATCTGTCACATTTTTTGAAACCAGATTGTTTCTGTTCTTTCTGGGCCATCGACATGTCTATTAACAAAGGAACTACAAAAAACTGTACTAATATGTAGTTTTAAGAAGTTAACTTTGTAAATTCAAAAATAAAGATATTTATAAACTCGAATCCTGTAATCCTGTACACTATAGTCAGAGTAATATCCCACTACAGCCTTCGACCTAGAAACAACAATGGAAACTTAAGCAATACTAAATAACACACAAGCAACTAGTCTAAGAAGACAAACCAGCTTAGCGCTATTCAGTACAAAACCTTTTTTTTTTGGAAAAAAACATTAACTCTAGATTAAACAACAAATTACGACACAGGGGAGAAGTCCTCTAACTTAAACAGACTCTCTTCATGAATAACAGGGGGAAAGACAAATGGAAGGTAGGGGAGTGGCCCTCTAAGTTAAATGGGCTGCAAGGAGCCCTCTAACTTAAATGAGCTACCTATAAGAAAGAAAAGAGCTCTTTAACTAAAACAAGCTTAAAGTGAGGAATAGGGAACTAAAGACAATAAGTAAAAGTAGGCCTGATGGAAAAATGACGATGGCCAACAACAGCTAAGGCAGGGGAAACACAGTCGAATATGCAACTAACAACTTGCTAATGCCAAAAAAACTCTTAACTCTATATATCTAGGAAATATAAACAAGGAAGGAAAGAAAATAGAAGATAACACTATAACTTAGCCAAGAGCCAGTCAGAAGTCACCCGATCTGCTTCAGCAGCAAATAAGATCAGGGTAATCTTCCCTGAGCATCATGGGATAGGGTATAGCCTCAAGCCAGTGGAAGCTCTTGAGCTTTTGAATTAGGCTGAGTCGGAACTGATGCTCGGTTCCAAACCCAACCAGCATAGAATGAAGTCGAGATAGGGCAACATAACATCTCTTCTTTCAGAGCAATAAGTAATACTGTTTTCCAAGTTAAGAACATCAAATCAGTCTAATGACCTGGTTCAAATGGATAAAGTGTTAAGCTTCTTCAGAAGCAAATTAAGATCCCAAAAAAGAGGCACTTGTCTTCTAGGAGGACAGATATGTAAAACACCTTTAAAAAACTATTTGACTTGAGGCTGTTTAGAAAATTGGGATCTATGGGCAGACAAGCAGAGATGGCCAAAAAGTGAATCTTTGTAGAAGATTAAGAAAGGCCAAAGGATAATAACTCACACAAATATTGAAGAGTCAGATATATCTGAACCTGAAAATGATCCTAGTTCTTACTATGGCACCAACTGGAAAGTATATTCCACTTACCCATATACAATTTTCTAGTAGCAGGTTTCCTAGCATCCTTTAATACTTGCTGCATGTCCTCAGAAAACAGGTGCCTGAAAGGTATAAAGATTCTGTCATCCAGGCAGTTAAACAACCCCTGTTTTATATGAGTAAGTTCATTATGTAAGGAAGCTTGTGATAATTGCCCTTACCCATTTTCAAAAGAAAGGAGAACCACTGCTGCCTAGGCCAAAAAGGGATCACCAGAATTATACTTTGTGAGTCCTTCTAAATTTTTAGAACCGTGGTTATGAGAGAAAAGGGTGGAAAGGCATACAGAAACATTCTCATCCATGGGAATGAAAAGGCATCTGTCTTCTAGGCATTTATGCAAGGAGTACCACAGAAGAATTACTTTAACTGTCTGTTGTGAATGGATAAAAACAAAAAAAATATTTATGTTATTTCTCACAGCTGTACCAATACCTGGAAGACCTCTGGTTTCAGCATCCATTCATGGGTGTCTGTTCTGGTCTTGCCAGCTAGTCTGCAACAATGTTCTGCTCTGATGAAAGGTAAATATTCTGTAGGGAGGGTTTGTACTGCATTGCTAGTTACAAGGCTACCACTGCTAGTCTGCAAAAGAGGAAGGATCTGGTTCACCCCTGTTTGTTTATGTACCACATCACTGTGGTGTTATCTGGAAATACTAGTCAAGAGCCTTAAACCCAAAGATAAGTTAGAGATTTGGGAACATTTATTAGAGCCATTATTTTTTTAACATTTATGTATTTCAGTCTTTCCTGATGCATATCCTCAGAAAACATGTGCCATATTATGACCCTATCATCCATGCAGTCAGTTGCAGCTGTTTGGGGTCATGATGTGATAAACATGCCTGATATTGTGTATATAAATCCAGTCTGTGAGGAAGCTTGTTTAATTGCATTACAAGCAAGTTATCTGAAAGGTAACCCAGTACTGGTCAGCTTTCAATAGCTCCCTCTCTCTTCTTGTGACATTTTATTGGCTGAGAGGAAAGCCTTCAGCTGTCACAGAAAGTGAGTTTTCAGGCTTTTTTGCTTCCGCAAACAAGGAGATGAAAGTACCTGAAGTCAGAATGATCTAGCAAGAGTAAATTCTCAGCCATTCACAGTATCACGTAAAAAACACATCCAACAACAACCTCTTGGGAGTAGTAGGTGAATTTATTATTTTCTATTATGTGTTGAGGTGATCATCAACCCAATCATGAAATCAAATAAATACTTTTGATTATGGAGAACCACAGCACACTTTGCTAGGAGATGAGCTTTTGAAGTGTTGTGGCACCATTACATTTCTGTTTAATACTGGTAAATACTACAGTCTGTCACCATATAAAATAGTGTACATCTGTAAGGAGATGAGTTTTAAATAGAAGGAAGTTATTTCTGACAAAAAATAATCCCAGCGGGTAGAGAGGGTGACAACATCAATCCTGAAACTTGAATGGAGGTTGTCATGACTAGGGCTCGCCTAACAGGAGTTACACAATCACTTCTTCTCGTTTGCCAGAAATGACAAGGGGCAAGCTTATTCCATCTACGTTTACATACTGGGGATTTAGGATGAGCAAAGACTAACTTACTAGGTATAAATATCTTCCATCTTACTGGGACCGGATAGAAAAACAGCCCAATGTGGAAATTGTTGTGAAGCAGAGTAATTTTATGATCGTACAGTACTGTGACAGAAACATGGGTAAATAATTTTCCATAGACGTTAAAGGCAGTATTTCATAGTGACTAATGGAAATAATCATTTTTTTACTGTAGTGAAGGTGAAATGTTTGTAATTAAACAGCGTATTCCATTTCAGCCTACAAATCTGACAAACCGCCAACAACAGATGATAAAATAATGCGAGTGTAATGCAATAATCATACGTGTTGTATGTATATGCTAACATTCTTCTTCTTATTATTATTATTATTATTAATATTATTGTTAATAATAAAAAACAGTTTGAAACATGTTCAGAATTATTTTACAACAGACAGAAGTTAAAGAATTTCCAGTACACAAATGTCTAAAAATCCAAGGCAAGTAGTGGGCAAAACCAATATTAAATTAGTTCCACACACTTTAACCACATTTAACTGCCATAAATAACAATTAATAACAATTTAAACCATGGGCTAGATTCAATAACACCTACACTAAGTGTACACAGTCTGTATTCAATAATATCCCTGCCACATTTTTGTGCTTTCAAGTCACTCAAAGATTATACTAAGTGTACATGTAGTCTATACTTTGTGGTAACCTTTATGAATTCCCCTCAGTATTTAAATCTGCAAAAATCAGTAGGAAAACTAAAATTAACAGGAAGAAGGTGTGAGTTATGCTTGTGTTGTCTGTTTATTTAGAACAGTATACACTTAGTGTAGGCTCATATCTTATTTTCAGAGACAGTAAAATCTCCACAATACATTCAAATAACTTAATTTGTGGTAAAGTCAAGCTCTGGTGTTAAAAATACCCAGAGAAGAGTCATACATATAGTAAATAATGTACAAATGCTCAAAAATTCAAGTTCTGCAATATATTTCAACCAAACAATGAAAATAGAGTAACAATGGTAAAGACAGGACTCTCTGATAAACACTGCACTTCTGAGAGAAAAACTGAAAGTTTCTTCAGAAGCAGTAGATACAAGCATTTGTCAAAGATAGAATCCAAATAAACAGTGCTACAAGCAAATATTCCCAGAGGAATTACTGTAACCGCTGACAAAAATAAAATTATATATATATATATATATATATATATATATATATATGTGTGTGTGTGTGTGTGTAAAAATCAGAAGAAGGAAGTCCCTAAATGGGGCTTATCTGAGCAGCAACTTAGAAAAATCAGCCCTGGAGCCCGTGAAGAACCAGTGGACTTTCTTCTTTAGAAGGCAGAGAAAGACTAAACACTCATTTCTTGTCACAGATGAAAGCTTCCCTCTTAGGATATCGTCAGAGCCAATCAGCTGTCAGAGGTAGTGACAGGGAGGGTAGTCTGAGCTTTTGAAAGCTGGTCCACATTGGGTTTCCTTGTCAGATAACTCAAAATGCCACTGAGGCAGTGGGATAAATTAAATCCACTGTTGTCTGTGTTAGAAGAGAGTACCCAATGATCTTTGAAGAATCCTTCTGAATTTTCAGAAGTAACCTGGAAACCAACTGAAGGGTAGAAAATCATGTAGGGACATTTCTGTCCTAGAAAAGGAAAAGGCATCTGTCTTCCAGGGATCTTTACGTGGTGCCCTGGAACAGAATTTTGCAATTTGATTGTTTAGAGAGTAGGCAAAAGGGTCTGCCTGAGGAATTACCCACAGATGGATCATATCTTGGAAGACCCCTTGTTTCAGTTTCCAGTAATGAGGGTCCAACTAGGTCCAGCTCAGATTGTCTGCCACAGAATTTTATTCTGATGAAATGTAACATGCCTGTAGAGTGAGATTGTGCTGTAAAGCTATACCCCATGTTAATGAGGCTAGTTTCCATAGGAGGTAAGATCTGGTTCCCCCTTGCTTGTTTATGTATCACATCACTGTGGAATTATCTGTAAACACTTTAAGTGACCTAGGGGAACATAGATGATTCAGATACATAGCTGAGAGTTTTATAAGTGCAAGCATCTCTTTTATGCATGTTATTCTGTTTTTCTTGTCATCAGAGACTTTGCACTTTTCTTCCTATTGACACTGCTCCCCAAGCAAAGTCTGAGGTGTCTGTTTTGGAACAGGACAGGAGAATGGCAGACCTAGATTCTGAGAAATCTGATGTCTCCACCATGTGATCTCCCCTTTTACAAATCCCAGAACTAGCATTTAAAAAGACAATGGGTGTTGATGCTGGAACCCAAGCAATTTCAGATAACATTGTATCTTTCTCATGTGGCGTGTTGCAGGAGGTATCATGGGATTCATGGAAGCCATGACACCCAAAATCTTGAAATATTCCCATACAGTAATAAATGACTGACTGTAAAAACCCTGGAATAAATTTAAATGTAGATCTATTTTTTTCCTGTGGAAAAATATTCCTTGTAATGACATGTCTAGCAGGGAGCCCAGAAACACAACCTTACATGATGGAGTCAAAAAAGTCCTTTGAATGTTTGCTTGAAATCTTAGCTTGTGTAAGAGATCTCTTACCCAGGTGAGAGATTCCTGATGCTTCAAAAAAAGACTCTGCAAACATAAGCAAATCATCTAAATATGGAAAAATGTGGATACCCTGTAGCTTGAAATGGGTTATAACAGGAACTATGACACTTTGTGAACACTTGGTGCAGTGGATAGACCAAAGGCTAAGACAGAGAACTTATAATATGATTCAGATACACAAAACCTAAAGAAACGCCTGAAATCTGGATGAATAGGAATGTGATGATACTCACTTTTTTAAATCTATGGTTACTAGAAAACTCAAATGACGAAGAAGGGGAAACAGCTTGTGAAGTGAAAGCATTTTGAACTTAGGCACTATCACAAACTGAGTCAGTAAGATCCAGAACTGTTCTCCAGGGATTTTCTTTCTTTGGCACTAAAACATTCTAAAATAAAATCCTTTCCCTAACCTGAGCGAAGGAAAGGCTTCTGTTACCCCTCAAGGCAGCAAATGATGTATAACAGAAAAAAGAAAAGGGTTTGGCCTGGCTGATGAGGAGGAATCCCCAAGAAAGGAGGAATTTCTTCTTAATTTACATGTACAACTGTGTGGTTAATGGAAAAAAATGACCTAATTTGCATGCAGATTCCATCATTGTCCACTGTTCATAGCTCCCCAAACTATCATTTGTTCAAAAAAATCTGAAACAATTTTGTATTTTAGTGAGTATTTTAGTGTGTAAAGTTTTAGAAAACAGGAGGGAACTACAGACAACAGATGGCCTAGGACTCTACATGCAAATAGGGTGGCTTTTTTCACAAACCACTCTCTTTTAATGCAAATTATATGGATTTTTTCCACCAAACATACACTTATACACAGCCATACTGCCCCCTCACTTTGAATCTAATTAAGGTGACTGTCTACCTGACAATCTAGTGCTACAGCATTTAAAAACCCTGTTACTATTGCTAGAAGTATTGTAAATGATGAAAGCACTCATCATGACTACTTTCATTAAAGACCTGAATATGAGCCTTCTTTGCTGGGATGTTTTCTTATGTTCTTCATCCAAAATGAGACATCTGGTTATTGTGTCTCATCCGAACTGCTACTGTTTGGCATATCATACGTCCAGTCATACAAATTTATGTGTGTGTGTGTGTGTGTGTGTGTGTGTGTGTGTGTGTGTGTGTGTGTGTGTGTGTATATATATATATATATATATATATATATATATATATATATATATATATATATATATATAAATAGATACGGACAGGTGCAGTGGTTAATGTTGCTTTTTGACCTCTTTCAGCTGGGATGCCTGCTGTGTCAAGTGTGCATGTCCTCCCTGTATTCATGAAGGGTTTTTCCAAGTGCTCTACTTTCCTCCCACATTCCAAAGAAGTGCTTCTGAGTGAACTGGTAATCCACTAAATTGCCTGTAGAGGTATGTGTACTTCATGAATGAGGATGAGCTTCCTGTAAGGGACTAACAATCTCTAGAAAGGCTATAGCTCTCCACAATCCTGAACAGGATAAAGGAAATACTGGATGATGAATATGTGTATATACAGACATACTCTCTCACAAACACACACTTATATGTATATAAATAAATAAATATATATATATATATATATATATATATATATATATATATATATATATATATGTATGGATAGACACACACACAAACACACACACACGCACACACATGAATATGAATATACATTCTTACTCCTGCACATTCTTACTCATGTGTGATAATCCTAACCCTGTCCATGAACCTAACCCCTACCCTGTACCTTACATTCTGAAAACCCCTTTTTCTATCAGCACCACTATTCAAATTATGTCTAATGGTAGCTTTTTTTTTTTTTTTACTGTTAGCAATTATATATGTACAGGGACACTGATTTTCATTTTTTCTGGGAAAGCGATATTGGTAAATCCCAAATTTAGACAGTCTGAGAATTGAGAAACACTGGATTTTCATGGAATTAGGCATTTTTTACTGGAGAACTAATTCAGCATAAGACATATTTCTGCTCATATGTATTATTTATAGTACTGTCAACTTGAATTATTGAGTGTGAGTCTGTTTTAATGTTGAATATATTCTCATGCAGAAGAAAATTATAATGAAATCACCATAGTGACTGGAAAATAGAAGTTATGTCCTTACCATAATGTTCCATGTGGAGTGTTCATCTCGCCTTTGTTCTTACACATGGGTTCGGAGCCGATCCTCGGCTCCGTGTCGGCCGCTTGCAAGCTCTGCATCGAGAAGAAGCTCGAGATCACCTAATACCCAAAATCCCCCTCTGCCTTTACCTCAGATCTAGTTTGCAAGCAAACCAGCAGCCAGAGAGAGCACACTCATGCCAAAAATTACATAATCAAGAAATCATCTATATACATATATATATATATATATATATATATATATATATATATATATATATATACACATGCACATCATACAAATACAACCACTGCAAATGCAGAAGGAGAATACTCCAGACCAGGCACCAAATTGAACGTTCTTCCTGAGGGTGGGAGGGTGGGAATGTAAGAACAAAGGTGAGATGAACACTCCACATGGAACGTTATGGTAAGGACATAACTTCTATATGTGAGAGTGTTCAATCCCGCCGTTTGTTCTTACACATGGGTAGCGTCCCTAGCACCATGTTCCTGAGGAACTCACGGAGAACGTTCTTGAGCACAGTGGAACCAAAGGTTGCCCTATCCCTAGAAACCCTGTCCACTTTGTAATGAGAGATGAATGTATGCGGTTTAGCCCAAGTAGCAGCTGCACAAATCGTGTCTAATGGCAGGCGAGCTGCGTGAGCCAAGGATGTAGACACTGATCTTGTAGAATGTCCTTTAGGTTTGACAGATAAGGATTGATTTGAAGAATCATAAACGTATATAATACAATCAGTTAGCCATTTGGAAAGAGTTCGTTTAGTAACCGCTACACCTTTCCTGCTGTCAGCAAAGGCTACAAAGAGTTGATCAGATTTCCTGTGATCCTTTGTTCTATCCAAATAAAACCTGAGTTGTCTATGGACATCCAATTTGTGTAACATATACTCTAACTTATTAGTGTGATTTTTGAAAAAGGTGGGTAATTCAATGGACTGATTAATGTTATTGGTAGAGCAAACTTTGGGGAGAAAGGATGGATT
Organism: Protopterus annectens; assembly: GCF_019279795.1. Classification (NCBI taxonomy): domain Eukaryota; kingdom Metazoa; phylum Chordata; order Ceratodontiformes; family Protopteridae; genus Protopterus; species Protopterus annectens. Next base: position 298,978,829 of record NC_056745.1, read on the forward strand.
AGTACGAAGAGATACTCTGTCAGAGTGAAAGATCAAATAAGGGTGTTTAATAGAAAGAGCCTGAAGCTCAGACACTCGCCTAGCGGATGTAATGGCTACCAAGAAGAGAGTCTTCCACGATAAAAACTTCAATGGGCAAACGGAGGCTGGCTCAAAAGGGGGCAACATCAATTTAGATAGTAAAAGGTTCAGATTCCAAGGTGATGTAGGAGTTCTAACTGGTGGTCTAATATGAAAAGATCCTTTTAAAAAGGCCTTACAAAGTCTGTGAGCCATCACAGGTGCCCCACATTCTTCCACATGAAAGTTGGAAATGGCAGCCAATTGCACTCTTAAAGTGGCAGGAGAAGCTCCTTCATGGAACAATTCTGTTAAAAACTCCAAGATCTTGTTTAACGGAGCTATGACAGGGTCCAAATGATGTGAATTCACCCAGAAGACGAAACGCTTCCATTTACTGGTGTAGGTCTTTGTAGTGGAAGCTTTATGAGAAGCCACTAATATATTCTGAACTGCCAGTGTAAGGTTCATAGGTTCATAGGTTCATACTAGGCTATCTGCCCGAGGGCATTTACAAGCCTAGCCCATAGTTTTGTGGCTTACGCCACCCCTTTAGTATGAGGAACTATGTAAGAGAATCAGACCTGGCTAAAAAGGGAAGCGGAGCAGCCAAGCTGCTAGATGGAGTGATTCGAGAGAGGGGTGAGGAACTCCTGACGAGTGAGTCAGTAGATCTGGCTCTGGGTCCAGAATCCAAGGTCCCCGAATGCGGTGTTGCAACAGAAAGGGGAACCAAATTTGACGAGGCCAGAATGGGCCAATGAGGATTATCGTCCTTTGAAGGTTGTTGGCTTTCTGCAGAAACTTTGCAATCAGGGGAAGGGGAGGAAAAGCGTACAGGAGACCCAGGGGCCAATCGTGCACCAGCGCGTCCCTGGGGACTTCCCCTGGAGGGGGTAATAGGGCAAAGTAGCTCCTGCATTTGGCGTTCATTGGAGACGCAAAAAGATCGCAGGAAGGCTGGCCCCACTTGTGAAAAATCGTCTTCGCAATTGACTGTTTGAGGGACCACTCGTGAGGCAACAGGATTGCTCTGCTCAGCCTGTCGGCTATGACGTTGGATGACCCCGGGATGTGCGTTGCGATCAGAAAGCGACCCGTGGACTCCGCCCATTGCCAAATTCTCATGGCCTCTCTGCATAGCTGATAAGACCTGGTTCCCCCTTGCTTGTTTATGTACCAGACTACAGACATGTTGTCTGTCTGAACTGCAATAGTCCCTAGAGGAAGAAGGGGAGCAAAGTGTTGCAACGCTAGAAACACTGCCCTCAACTCTAGAACATTGATGTGCAGATTGTACTCCAAATTGGTCCATTCGCCTTGGACTGTCTGTCCCTGAAAGATGCCCCCCCACCCTATCAGGGAAGCGTCCGTGGTTACCGTCGCTGTCGGCGTGGGTAGCACAAATGGTCTTCCACTGGAAAGGTTGCAAGTCTGAAGCCACCAGGTTAGGTGTGATTTGCATGTGTTTGTAATCAGAATTTCGTGTGTCAGAGGTAGCTGTTGGAACGACCATTGTGCAAACAGTAGCCATTGTAGAACTCTCATGTGCAGTCTTCCCAATGGTATTGCAATGAGAGAAGCTGCCATGAGACCCAAGACCTTCAGAACCAGTTTTGCTGGGGATTTTTTGGATGACAGAAGGAGAGAAATGTGGCTTTGTAGTGAGGCTATCCTTTCTGGAGGGAGCCTTAGAATTAAATGATGCGTATCTAATTCCACTCCTATGAATAAGATATGCTGTGATGGCTGTAGTAAAGATTTTTCGAAATTTACGGAAATTCCGAGGTGAACACAAAGTTGTAGAGTGTAATCCCTGGCCTGTATCAGTTGACGCCGGGTGGTGGCAGAAAGGAGCCAGTCGTCCAGATACGGAAACACCTGGAATCCTAGGCGTCTCAGATGAGACGCTACCACTGCCATGCATTTGGTGAAAACCCTGGGGGCTGAGGTCAGACCAAAGGGCAGGGCTCGAAACTGATAGTGACTGGCTCCCAGCCGGAAGCGCAAATGATCCCTGGACGCCCTGGCCATTTTGATGTGGTAGTATGCATCCTTCAGATCTATTGAGCACATCCAGTCGTCCTTCTGTAAGAATGGAAGGATCGATTGAAGCGTGACCATTCAGAACTTTTCTTTCTTGACAAAGGTGTTGAGGTTGCTTAGGTCCAGAATCGGCCTCCAGTCCCCTGTCTTCTTTGGAACTAAAAAGAACCTTGAGTAAGTTCCGAATCCTATTTGGTCCGCTGGGACTGGTTGGATGACTCTTTTTCTAGCAGCTTTGAAATTTCTATAGCTGCTGGGTCTCGCAGATGGGGCGGCACATCTGGGAGTCTTTTCTTTGGAATGGGAGTGGATAGAAAGGGTATTCTGTAACCTCTGGTAACCACGCTTTTTACCCAGTTGTCTGTAGTAAGATTCTGCCAGGCCTGAGGGTATAAAGCTAAGCGACCCCCGACTGCCTCCAGAGCAGGACAGTCGGGCCTCCTCTCAGGAGTGCTGGAATGGTTTTCCAGGGGGTGTATCCCTGTCACCTTGGTTTTGCGGACCCCCTCTGCCACCAGGGCGGCGTCTTCCACCTCTGCCCCCTCCTCTGCCTCTAGAGGGGGCATCACCCTGTGTGCCTGGGAAAGATCCTTGGGGTTTTCGAAACCACATTTTCCCACCGCGTTGCCCTTTGGGGTATGGTCTGAATGGGGTGGAAAAACAGACTCCGACAGCAGACAGAGTCTTTCCCTCCTGTTCACACCGGGTAAGGGTCTCCTTTACTTTGGGGCCAAAGAGAGTGGCACCATCAAATGGGGCGTTAGTAAAGGAAGACTTGAAGGCTTCCGCAAATGAACATAAGCGCATCCAGGATTGTCTGCGAAGAGCAATCGCTGAAGCTGCTGCCCTACTCGATCCTTCGGCTGCGTATGATATCAGCCTCATGGATGAGTTAACAATGGATGTAAGGGTATTGAGATGTGCTGTAACTTTCTCTGAAACAGCAGCATCTGTAGTACCCTGGAGGGTATCTCCCAACTCTTTGATTAGATCCCTCTGTAGACGTGTAAAATGGGTCAAATAGTTCAGGGATTGCATAGAAAAAGCCTCCGAGGAAGAGGGGGCACCCTCCAGGGGTGGCTGAGACACCGGTGCTCGACGCTTGGATGTGGCCGTTGGTGCAGAGGAAGATAACGGTCCTTTATGGGGAGGAGAGGCTGCTTCTACTGATGTGGTTGTCTGGGTAGACAACACCTTCCTCATGAGATCGAAGGCCCCCGGGTCCCGAGTCGAGGTATCTCCCGGTTCCGAAGAAATGGGAAGAATCCCCGAAACAGGCACCGAAGGCATCGACCCCGAGGACGGAGCTGAATCGATCCGAGCCGAGGCCCCGAGAGGAAGAGTCGGAATCGAAACATCGGTTCGACTCTCGGCCCCGAAACCAAGGATGGATCTTCGGCTCCGAGACTCCGGTACCGGATCCGACGGAGTCGAGGTGAATGGAGCCGACCGAGAAAAGGACGGTTCTGGCACCGAGGGCTCCACAATCAGTAGATCAGCCTCTTCCGGCTCCAAAGACTGGACAGGTCTCGGAGGAGGAAGAGATGGAGATAATGGAAGGCCTTCAAGTTTCGACACCAACTGGGTGGAAACCAAGATAAGTTTGGATAAGGCCGTATTCTCCAGTAATTTCTGCACCACGTGGTCAACATCGGTGTCGGAGAGGGGCCTGGAAGAACGGGTCGAAGGAATCGAAGACGGAGCCGACCTCAACAGTGTCGGGGGAGGGAGCTCCATCACCGGTTCCAAGACTCGAGGCTCGGAAACTGACAACAGTTGAACACTCGGCCCCGAAGTCTGTGGAACCGGTGATCTAACTTTAGCTGAAGAGCTCGGAGCCGATGACTTGGGCTCCGACGTCTTCGATTCCTTCGAGGATTTGGATGCCTGGTCTGAAGCATCCAGAGCCTCTTGAAAGGTAGGTTTTAACAAACCTCTATCCATTAGTTTCCTGCGCCTATCTGTCATGACCCTCCCACTGAAAGAATGACAAATAGAGCAGTCTTCTTGCAGATGGAGAGGGCCAAGACAGTAGACGCAGGAACTATGATTGTCAGTTACTGACATCTTTTGCCCACATTGGCAACGCTTAAAACCCGATTTAGCCTTTTCAGACATGTCACTAATAAAAACTGAAAAGTCAAGTCCAGTAAAGAAGTCAAGTCCGGTGAAATTGTCGAATCCAGTAAGGTAGTCAATCCGGTAGTCAAATCCAAGTAAGGGGTGGTAGGCCCCGAGTAGAACTCTAATAAGTTTTAATAAACTTAACGGAACCGAGAATCCCTCAACCTTACCACACACACACAATATATCACTAACAAACTTTTTATAATAAAATTACTAAGAAAAATACAAGAATAAATTCTTAATCTTATCTTAGGTGCTCGAGCTCGACCCAGTGATGCGAACGCTGCAGCGGCAAACTAGATCTGAGGTAAAGGCAGAGGGGGATTGTGGGTATTAGGTGATCTCGAGCTTCTTCTCGATGCAGAGCTTGCAAGCGGCCGACACGGAGCCGAGGATCGGCTCCGAACCCATGTGTAAGAACAAACGGCGAGATTGAACACTCTCACATTTACATTTATAAATCACAGGAATATTTCCTGAATTTCATGTCATGAAAACAGAATTTCATTTTTCTGAAAACTGAAAATTGGTGTTCTTGTAAAAGGAATTTGCATAGTTTGTTATTGTTTCAGTGAGGTGAGGTTCAGGGATTTTGTTTTTCTCTCGAGGTATGTTTCAGTTAAAATTTTTCATTTTCTGCTACTCAGGAGTCGTGCATCAGGATTATTGACTACACTAATTACATATGTGCGCACACGCGTGCGCGTGTGTGCGTGCGTGCATGTGTGTGTGTGTGTGTGCTGAGTATCAATGTAAAATACAACAAAGTCTCACAGCAAGTGCATATAGGGCCAAAAGGGCTAAACCACAGAGACCCTGGGATAACAGAATACCATCTAATAAAATGACATATCTTTGATGAGGACATCAATGAGTAGACAATTCTATAAAATATGCAAGCTATAGAGAAGCACTTATTAACGTGTTAAGGTCACCATGCAGATGATCTCTAAGCCAGGAAAATAACTTAGTTTACCTGAGTTGCCTTAATATTTTAATAGTCATATATTGAATATACTGTAAGTCTTAACTTTTGTGAAATAAGAAGTGACATACTTTTTACTGTTTATTTGTTTAGAGGGTTGTTTATCATAGTCTTAATGAACAAGACATTTCTGATTTGGAGCTGCCACCTAACTCAGGTCACACCAATCTTTAAAATATTTGTTTACATCCTGAAGGTTTTTTGCTGGGTGCGGGATGGCCAATATATTATAACTACAGTAAGCCACATCTATAAAAGTATTTAATAAATCATGCAAACATTTTTACAGACTAAAGTGTGAACAGCACACAAGACTCACTGACAAAAATATGATGACATATCTGAATATTTCATAAAGTCAATATTTAAACCCTAAGGCTGAATTCCCCAATACACTGCACTTTTGCACATGCATGGTGTAGCTCAGTGACACTATCTCACAACACAGCAAGGCACCGACTATCCAGGTGAAAACATGCAGTGCTTATGGGCAGCAAGATGTGCTTCTGTGTACATAAATCAGTCATGGAGCAACTTTGCTAGTAGACATCTGTGCAGTGAAACTGTATAAGTAGACACAGCTGTGCAGAGAAATATACAAAAGCACAAGGCATAATCTATATGGGTTCATATTATAAGCTCAAAGGTCCTGTTCAGCGAATACGAAAAGAGCGACACATATTTACCAAACCGCAAATACACTGAATACCATAAACCGCGACATTTAAAATCACGAATCATCATACTCGGCCAACCCCACCGCCCGCGACATACTAACTACCCAAGCAAAATAAATAAACCACATACATACACTATATCTATGCACTTACCTTAACCCGCACCCTAACCCGGGGGGCCGTACCTATCGCACACTTCCCCTACAGAGATATACCATAACAAAATAAATAATCCACACACATACACTTAACAAAAGCTTACTTCTAACCCTACATTAAACCTTACATACATTACCTATCTATGCACTTAACTTAACCCTCACCCTAACCCTAAGGTCCGTAACTATCGCACACTTATCTTACAGAGCTATACTGCAGATGAGCCAACTATGACAAATCGACATTTCAAATTTCCCAGTTTTGAACATTAGCTGTTTTTGTGGTTCGAGCAATACGTGTCGCTCTTTTCATATTTGCTGAATCAGACCTTCGAGCTTCTAATATGAACTCAATCTATACAGTGCTTGTCAGCCTACATGATCTTCGGAAACAGAAAATGTGAATTCAGTGGGTACTTGTTGGATTTATAAAACAGAATGAATACACTGCATAGAATACACAGAAAAAAAAGGGAAGAGTAAGCAGAGGGTCACACAACAGAAGAGCATATAGGAGTGTGTAAGATTGGGGGGGAAGGGAAGTTTTTTTGTGGGGATAATGCCTCATTTTTTACTTGAAATGAAAGTATGATGAAGAAGGGTGAAAGAGAAAGCAGGATAGGAAAGGGGAACATGATAACATACAAGGGCAGCAGACAAACACGGAAAAGCACAAACAGGGAGATATACACGCACACGCACACACACACACGCACACATGCATGCGTGCACACACACACACACACACACACAGACACACAGACACACACACACACACACACACACACAAACACACACACACAATAGGATGGGGAGACAAGGGATGGATAAAGACAAGCAGAGGTTAGACAGATGATAATGGAGAGGGATGGAAAATTCACATGGTATGCGACGGGACACAACAGGAAGCAGGGAATAGGGTGATATGCAAACAGTTAGTATATCATCTCCAGTCCTGGTCCAGATGGATATTACAGAGATCCATCAATACATGATGGTACAGGCTGGCCTTGGTATGGGACACATCTTTCCCTGGTAACCTCTATGGTAGTATGTGGCCAGTCAACTGAGTATGCAATACACTCTAGGAGGATCTCGATCTGGGCCATATATCTGCACACAGTTATCACTGCCACAGCCTCCGCCACAGCCTCCACCACCTGTTTCAGCTCTATTTGGGTCACCTCAGGCAATTAAGGCAGGCAGGTAGGGGTCTAGAATGTCCTCTTTCAAGACAGTCCCAGTTTCATCATCCTACTATATATCAGCCACAACCTCAGCAATCGTGTGACATGGTGAAGGGGCCTGTGCAGTAAATCTATCATTTAGATCTGCATTGAGGAGACAAAATAGAAAGTCGGTCATAAATGACTCCAGCCTGGCATTGGACTGAATATATTTAACAGGCATGTTAGCACGTTTGAGGGAGTATTTGAAAATCATGATAACTGTAAGCTGAGATACTAGAAAACAGATAGAATCCCAGAAGTATTTCCCATTAGCTGTGTGACAGGCAGCAAGCATAGGTATACATGGGGACAAATCAAGTAGTATGTGGTCACTGTGACATGGTTCAGCATTATCCAATTCCAGAACAGGATCCTGCAGAAACCCCCATGAAATGTAATAAGCATATCACATGCAGTGCCATCACCACCACCCCCACTTCACATGGAAGATCCAGACAGAAGCAGACCTAATTTCTATGAAGACCTTAACAAATAATTGCCAGAAGCAACATCAGTCCAAAACCTAAATGGCATAAAATAGAAAACATCAAAATATTTAAAAATAAATAAATACTATGCCATTTGGGCTACTGATACCTAATCTCTACTTCCCATGTAAGAAAAATATTTGGGTTTCCTGCACCAAAGGTCATTTAAAAGAAGCTTGCACTGTTCTCTCCCAGATAATGTCCATGGTTGAGGGCAACTCTTCTGCTAGCTTCTGTCATCCATCCTGTTTCTTAAATGCACCAGCATAGGGATCCATTAGATGTTCCCTAAAAGGTTGCTGAAGAAGATAAAGCATAATCCTGGTCTCCTTTGTAATCATCTCTGCTTGGCACTCCACTAATATCTCCCAATAAACTCTTTTACTTGGTGACCTAAACATCAATTCGCTCACCATAAATACAAACAACTCTTTCACAGACATACAGTTATTCTTTCCCACTGGATACAATAAGTCAACCAGCAGAGCATCTATACTTGATTGAATTCTCATCTCCACCTTACTCTTCTATTTTAACGTATACACTAAGTTATCACTTACTCACTTTGTTGCATAATATCAAGCCCACATCCAGAAACAACACCATAGCAATGAAATGTCTCTTACAATTTACCAAAAGAGGCATATGTTACCAGTTTAAAACTATACAACTGGAATACCCTTAAAATGCTTTCTTAAATGAAGCAATCACAGTTTTAAGCAAGCTTTTTAAACATCCTTAATGAGTTTGCTCCTATCAGGTATAAAAAGTAAAACCCAGTCCAGCACCCTGACACTCTAAAGATAGTAAACAGCTTATGAAGCAGAGAAAGACAAAGCTTAAAATTATGGTTACAGAATAAAATTAGAAGTTATGTACATACCATAACGTTCCATGTTAGTTGTCTTCTCTCGCCTTCTTTCTTGCTGGATGGGTTCGGAGCCGATCCTCGGCTCCGACTCGGCACTTGCTAAGCTCGAGAACTCATTTTACCAGCTCGAGGCAACCCTATATCCCATGATGCAAGGCATGACTACCTCAGATCTCGTTTGGTAGCTAGAAAAAAACCCTGCCAAAAAACACTTCTTCCCAAGGAAGAAGATTACTAAGTATAGGAGAAACTAGGCCGATGGCCACTAACAATAATGACTCTTCCTACTGTAAACTCTTGGAAAGAGTGAGAACACCCCCAACAAAAGGAAGTTACAACCTCAAGATCAGTCCAGGCCAGGGGGAAGGAGGGAGGGACGCAAGAAAGAAGGCGAGAGAAGACAACTAACATGGAACGTTATGGTATATACATAACTTCTAAATTTTAAGTTGTCAAACTCGCCTTCATTCTTGCTGGATGGGACCGCGTCCCTAGCACCTCTATCCTGGGTGGCTCAATGGAACAGACTCTTGAGAACTGTGGAACCAAACCTAGCCCTGTCCCTGGAGACCAAGTCCAATTTGTAATGAGAGACAAAGGTGTGAGGAGTGGCCCAAGTGGCTGCTGTACAAATGGTGTCAATAGGTAGCCTATCCTGAAAGGCTGTGGATGTGGATAGGCTCCTGGTAGAATGTGCTTTTGGTTTTGAGGACAGTTGCTTGCCTCTAAGATGATAAACATAAGAAATGATAGAAGACAGCCATCTGGATAAGGTCACTTTAGAGACTGGGAGACCTTTTCTGTTCTCTGCATAAGAAAGGAATAGTTGATCAGATTTTCTAAATTGTTTAGTTCTGTCCAAATAATATCTGAGTTGACGATGGACATCTAAGCAATGAAGTTTTTGTTCAGCTTTGTCTGAATAATTAGGGAAAAAAACTGGCAAATCAATAGATTGGTTAAGATTCGTTTGGGAAGCAACTTTGGGCAAAAAAGATGGATTAGGTCTTAAAGATACCCTATCTTTGTGAAAAACCAAGTAAGGGGAACGGACACAAAGGGCCTGAAGTTCAGAAACCCTTCTAGCTGAAGTAACAGCCACCAAGAAAATTGTTTTCCAGGAAAGAAACTTTAAGGAGCATGTAGCAGCCGGTTTGAAGGGGGGGTAGAATCAAGGATGCCAGCATTAAGTTCAAATCCCACTGCGGAGGAGGATCTCTGATTGGAGGCTTCAGGAGAAATATACCTCTGAGAAAGGCTTTGCAAAGCTTGTGGGACATTATGTTTTGATCCGCTAAACCAACATGAAAATTAGAGATTGCTGCCAATTGGACTTTAACTGTAGAAGCAGAAGACCCTGATTGAAAAATCTCTGCTAAGAAGTCCAGAACTGAATGCACTGGAGCAGTAAAGGGATCTAAGTGTTTAGACTTTGCCCAGAAAGAAAAGCGTTTCCACTTACTAGCATAAATCTTTCTGGTGGAGGACTTTAGAGAAGCTACTATGATATTCCTAACGGGGTTAGAGATCATAGGAAGCCTGGCTAAGGAAGGAAGTGGAGCAACCAAGCAGTGAGGTTGAGAGAACGAATGGCCCGGTGCTGTTGACCCGACTGGTGGGTCAGAAGGTCTGGAACTGGGTCCAGATGCCAAGGCTGTGCCAGGAGATGATGATGCAGGGACGGAAACCAAATTTGTCGAGGCCAGTAAGGGGCAATGAGGATCAACTTGGCTCTCAATACAGTAGATTTCTGAATAACGTGGTATCAGTGGAAAAGGAGGAAAGGCATACAGAAGTCCCTGGGGCCAATCCTGGGTTAGAGAGTCTCTCGGGGAATGGCCTGGTAGAGGAAAAAGGGTGAAGAAGTCCGGGCATTTGCTGTTTTGGGGTGTAGCAAAAAGGTCGCAGGAAGGGAAGCCCCACTTCTGAAAAATCTCGTCCACTACCGATTGCTTGAGAGACCACTCGTGTGGCATGAGAATAGCTTTGCTCAGTCTGTCCGCTAAGAGGTTGGATCTCCCGGGGATATGCATTGCTATCAGAAACCGATGAGATGAGATTGCCCATTGCCAAAGTCTGAGAGCTTCTCAACACAGTGGGTAGGACCTGGTCCTGCCCTGCTTGTTGATATACCAGACTACAGACATGTTGTCCGTCTGAACTGCAATAGTCCCTAAGGGAAGAAAGTCGCTGAGGGCTTGCAACGTTAAAAGCACTGCTCTCATCTCTAGGACATTTATGTGCAGATGGTATTCTATGGGTTGCCAAGTCCCATGGACCATCCTGCCCTGATAATGCTCCCCCACCCACCCAATCAGAGAGGCATCCGAAGTGACTGTGGCAACCGGAACTGGGGGCACAAACAGTCGGCCCTGATGGAGCAGAGGAGAAGACATCCACCAGATTAGATGACTCTTGCACGACTGCGTGACAAAAATTTCGTGACTCATGGGGAGCTGCTGGAATGACCACTGAGCGAACAACATCCACTGCAGAAGACGCATGTGGAAGCGCGCTAATGGCAGTAGAACAATGGCCGCAGCCATAAGACCCAGAACCTTCAGGACAAATTTGGCTCTGATCTTCTTGCTGAGTAATATGATCGAACATACTTCTGAATGTCCAGAATTCTTTGCTTTGTGAGTCTGGCTGACATACTGACAGTGTTTAATTCTGCGCCTATAAAGGTAATAGATTGGCAAGGCGACAGAGAAGATTTTTCGAAGTTTACTGAAATCCCCAATTGTTTGCAGGTTTGCAGGGTGTAGTCTCTGGCCTTGAGAAGTTGATGCCTGGTGGTGGCGGAGAGGAGCCAGTCGTCTAGATACGGAAACACCTGGAATCCTTGACGTCTCAGATGAGCCGTAACCACTGCCATACATTTGGTAAACACTCTGGGGGCTGTAGTGAGGCCAAAGGGCAGGGCTCTGAACTGAAAATGACTGGACCCCAGCCGAAAGCGGAGAAACCTTCTGGAGCGCCTGTGAATCTTCATATGATAGTACGCATCCTGAAGGTCTATTGAGCACATCCAGTTGTCCTTGCCCAAAAAGGGTAGAATGGACTGAAGCGTGACCATCCGGAACCTTGCCTTCTTGACAAACTTGTTTAGTTTGCTGAGGTCTAAAACTGGTCTCCAATCTCCCGTCCTTTTGGGGACCAAAAAGAATCTTGAGTAGATGCCGGATCCTACTTGGTCTGCTGGCACTATTTGGACGGCTCTTTTTGCTAGGAGCTTTGATACCTCCTGCTTTGCCAATTCCCTTAGACCGGGTGAGACGTCTGGAAGGGATTGATGAGGAACGGGATACCTCTCGAAAGGGATATTGTAGCCCTCGGATATGATCAACTGTACCCATTTGTCTTGAGAGAGGGAATGCCAGGCTACTGGGTACAGCGACAATCTTCCCCCGACTGCCTCCAAGGGTGGACAGTCGGGCAACACCTCAGGGATGCTGGAAGGGTTTATCAGGGAGAGGCTCCCTGCTACCCTGATTCTGCGGACCCCCTCTGCCCCTAGGGTGGCACCTATTATTATTACCCCTTCTGCCTCTGGGGGTAAACTGACCACGTGTGTCCGGCGTGACTCCTTGAGATTTACGGAACCACATTTTCCCTCCCTTCTGACCCTTTGGATAGGGTCTTGAAGGGGTGGAGAAATGGACTCCTACGGCAGAAAGGGTCTTGCCATCTTGTTCACATCTGGTCAATGTATCCTTCACCTGAGGTCCGAACAAAGCCGAACCATCAAAGGGGGTATTGGTGAAGGACGCCTTAAAAGGGTCTGCAAAATTACAAAGCCGCATCCAGGCCTGACGCCTAAGTGCCACTCCTGTGCCTGCGGCCCTACTTGCTCCATCGGCTGCATAAGAAATGAGCCGCATGGAGGAGTTAGTCAAAGAATTGAGGATTCCTAGCTGTGAGGCAATTTTTTCCTGAGCCCCAGTCGCCAAAGGATCCTGAACCACTTCACCTAGTTCCTTGAGAATGTCTCTCTGAAGTCTGGTAAAGTGACAAAGGTAGTTCAGTGAATGCATAGTAAAGGTTGCTGAAGAAAACATCCGCTTGCCGTACTTATCCATGGTCCTAGAATCCTTGTTAGGAGGATGGACAGGCACAGAAGGATCAGCAAGTTCCTTCTTGTTTAGAAAGAAACTGTTTGCCTGAAGGGGCTGTGATGAATTTGGATGGTCTCCTAGGAACTGGTTCCACAGAATCCGGGGCTGCCCACGCCTTCCGAGCCACTACTTGCATGACTGGGTCGAAAGGCGGAGACACCCAGGAGGTGGGGGGTCGAGATCCAAAAGCCTCCAGGTATACCGACTCATCCTCGGAGGGGTTAATGGAAGGCCAGTTCCCCCTCTGCTTAAGGAGCTCCAGGATGTCTGAAAAGGAGACATCCTCAGAGGGGGACTGTGGGGAGCCCTCCAACTCATCTAAGTCGGTATCTGATGTAGTAGACTCAGGGGAGTCTGTGTCCGTCCTCTTACATGTCCTCTTACGCGGAGGTTCTGCTGCAGGATCAGGAGAAACCTCGGAAGAGGAAGTTCTTCCCAATGGGGAAACCTGGGGTGATGGATCTCTGGGTCCGGGAGCAAGAGACTGGCAAGAGACATCAACAGGCACCAAAGATGGAGGAGCTAAAGGAATAGGCCGTTGACCTAGCTCAGGGGCTAGGACACTCCTCATCACCTCGAAGGCTCCTCTCCCAGGGAGGCCAGAAGAATCCCGCTCCGAAGAAACAGGAATCCCTGGCCCCACCGAGAAAGAAGGCTCCAAAGCCGATGTCGGTGCCGAGCTCACCAATGCCAAAGTTCCAAGAGGGAGAGCAGGGTCGGACAAGGGTCTGATGCCACTCGCCCCCTCGGAGCCGACAAGGGAAACCCGACGACCGGATCCCTCCAAAGAAGGTCTCATGGAGGAGATTGGAGCCAAAGACATCGGAGCCGAAAGGGAAGTATCGGCTCCGGTGCACCCACGGTCACTGTTCCGAGAAGCTCCGGCTCCGAACTCTGAAGGAGAGTCGGAGGAGGAAGTTCAGGGGGATGAGTAATAGCAGACGTCTGTTGAGACGGGCTATGGAGCATTTGGGCTAGTGCCTGTGACTTCAACAGTCTGCTTACCACCCTCTCTAAATCGTGGTCTGGCAGCCTGGAAGATCTTGAAGATCGGCTCTGATGGCTCCGCTCCGACAAAAGAGGAGATCCCGGAGCCGAACGAATCGACTCTAGGGAAGAAGACTGAGATCTCTTCCTGGATGGAGCCATCGGAGCCGACGACCCCTTGGCACCAGATGGAGCCGAAGACTTATCGGCTCCAATACTGGATAAAGACGTGTCGGCTCCGGCCGGAGCCGACAAAGTAATGGGTATTTGTGTGTCGGAGCCGGATGGAGCTGACACTACAACCTCCAAAGTGGAAAGATCGGCTCCGGCCGGAGCCGATCTCGACTCCGAAGGAGTTGGAGCCACAGCCGAAGGCTTGAGTACTACAGCCTGGGCCTTAGATGGCTTAGAGGGCTTAACTGACCCAGCCTTGGTCGGAGAACCCTCTGGCTTTAGCAAGCCATGAAGAATCAGTTTGTTTCTTCGTTCCTGCAGGACTCTCTGGCTAAAGGAGTGACAAATAGCACGGGAGTCCTGCAGGTGTAAAGGTCCCAGGCAGTACACACAAGAAGTGTGACCGTCTGTCAGAGACATTTTCTGACAGCACGAGTCACACTTCTTGAAGCCTGAGACCTTCACTTCTCTAGACATAATAATGTCCAAAAATACACAGACACACAACAGTCACACAGTTAACCCACAAAAAACACACAACACTAACCTGACAGGAATTAACTTAAAAGGGAGGCTTAAGGCCTGAAGAAAGGAAATAATTCCTGACGTAAAAGAAGGGGAATATAGGGTAGAGAATAGCTATAAGTATAAAAATATACCCAATAAATGACAAATAGGAATATAAGGGAGAAAAAACCCTGACTACTCTGATACAAATTGAAGCTTTACCTGAGCTGGTAAAAAGGAGACCTCTTCGCGAAGCGGCAAACGAGATCTGAGGTAGTCACGCCTTGCATCATGGGATATAGGGTTGCCTCGAGCTGGTAAAATGAGTTCTCGAGCTTAGCAAGTGCCGAGTCGGAGCCGAGGATCGGCTCCGAACCCATCCAGCAAGAATGAAGGTGAGTTTGACAACTTAACATCACATATTACCTTACTAACATTTAGACATCTCCAAGACCATACTAAATGTTACATCAAATCATATAAGAATAACATTCTTTATTACAATCCTAGAGTAACATCTATCAATCCCAAAACATTTTTGGTCATCCATTAAGAAGCTTATTAACCCTAGCAAAAACCTTTCCTGTCATCATTAACAACTCCCAACCAACATAATTCCATAGCCAATCAACTCAACATCTGTTTCATCAAACCAATAACCTCACTACTCAGTAATACCACCACAACCGCCTTTAATATCCCCACACAATTAGACAACAGTCCAAATATTTTCAAACTTCAACCTGTGTCTACTATCACTATCATATCTCTATAACTTAAAACCCATCATTGATACACCTAATAAAGTGCCATCTAAATATATCAAACTCACCAGGAATGCCCTTGAATACTCCATATCTATCCTCATAATTGAAACATATGTACCAACTCTCTGGGAAACATCTTTCATACTTTCCCTACACACAGATAGTATATGCACTGACTTTGTAACTATAGACCCATTGCAATTCTATCACTGCTATCAAATATACTGGAAAAAATGTATTCATGCTCAACTCCTCAAAAACCTAATTTACAACAACCTTCCTTCCCCAGCCCAATCACTGTACAATCACAGCTCTTCTGAATTTCATCAACACCATGAACTACTACAGAATTGCAAATTACTTGGTCTCTGCAGTATTTCTAGACCTGTCCAAGGCATTTTATACTGTCTGACATCAAACCTTGCTATGCAAACTATCTTCATTCAGTCTTCTCACTCTACTTTCTCTTGGTTTAACAGCTGCCTCTCAACCAAAGGTAAGCAGTAAAACACAAAAACAATGTTTCATCCTATTCTTGGCTCACTTCTATTCAATATCTTTACAAATGATCTTTACAGAGCCTCCAGACAATCTGCTCCACTCCAGTATACAGATGACTTGAATATTATCTGCTACTCCAAGTCATTACCACAACTTCAACAACCCAAACGAGTACCTTTTATCTCTGTTGAAGCATTGCTAAACAACTCCCCACTATTTTTAAACCACCAAAAAGTAAGATGAAGTTATTAATCCCAAAATATCTCACAGAATAAAAATCACTGTTTAGCATTAGCACTGTTTAGCACTACATCAGAAAGAAACACCATAATCAAACTAATGTCTCACACAAAGCTTTTGAGGGTTAAAATATAATATGACAGATTAAAATTAGACAATCACATAGAAGCTAAATTTAAAAAAAAAAAGAAATAAAACCCAAATCTAGTCATGTTCTACAAAACCAAAGCTTATAGTCTTCGGCATAAGGAACATTGCAGCAATCTGTTTCCTCCCTTCACTTCAATATGCCTCCCCCAGCCTCCAAATCTACTAAGTACACAAAAAGATAAACTTGAACAACACATGCCATAATAAAGGCATTAAACTGCACTTATACTACATTATCGACTGATGAAAAGAGCGAATGCTCTTTCATCGAACCAATAATGTTGAAAGTCCTAAGCAGCAAAGACACGGAACAGCGCATTTTCTCCCAGGGAAAAAAAATTGCTGCTCCACAAAAAAAAAAAAAAACTTAAAACACAAAACGAGCATGGGGATTCACCCCCCACACCCCCCCCTACTTAAATATACCAACTCCAAGATTGCACCATAGTGGAGGAAATGGTAAATTTCCCCTGGAAAAAAACAATGTTCTGTGTCTTCGCTGTTAAGGTCATTATCGGCTCGATGAAAGAGCATTCTCTCTTCGTCAGCCGATAATGTAATATAGACCCTAAACTTACAGCAAACTATTCCTACAAGCTACCTCATAGCTGTCCCTCAAACAGATTAGTTAGCCAGAACTATCACATCATTAAACATACACCCAATTACACACAACCCATAACCTTTTCTTCAACCAAAGAAACTTTCCTTCTTTAATCAGTCTTACTCAGTTATACCTGCCTAACAGAAAATTACACTATGGTGACAAATTTCTCATTGCTATCACAAAATCCAAAAACATAGCGGGTACAGTAATTTAGTCTCCACACTTTAAAATGACAGCCCCCACAAGTTAAACAATTAGGTAACCTAATGTCTTTCAAAAACTTACTAAAGCAATAAAGAAATTTCCAGTTGTGCTCATGCACACAGAGTAACAAAGGTAGCGCAAATGGGATAACCAGTCTGGGAGCGAGGTGTTAGAGGACGCAATCGGAAAGTACAGTTCCCACATTCTTTTCAGTATCGCCATTTCAATTGGCTTGTTACAGTTTTAAACGTGGAAGTATTTTTTGATGTTTCTTTTTTTAATTCATTTGTTTTGTTTTGTTTTTGTGGTCTTCAACTGAAAAGCTGAGAGGGCAGGGATGTGGCTTGGAGTGCCAGACAAAGGGAGCAGTGACCTAAGGACCTTTTTTTTGCTCTTCAACTGAAGAGTTAAGGGACAAGGATGTAGAAGCAGGGAATGGGTGTAGGCATGGAGACAGACCTTTGTTTTTCCCTTCAACTGAAGAGCTGAGGAGGCAGGATGCCAGACTGGGGACAGGCACCAAGTATTAGATGGACCAACTACAATTCTCCCTGAACAACACCTGTGCAAATCTTAAAGACGGATACCTTCTTTCCTCAGCATTAAAACATGGCTGCCCCACATCACTTAGAAACTTATATATATATATATATATATATATATATATATATATATATATATTTTTTTTTTTTTTTTTTTTTTTTTTTAATCCATGGTAGATGACATTGTCCCCACTCTCACAATGCTTTATTTCCCCTGGTCTAGTATAAATCTTCTCACAATGTTATATTCTCCTATTCTAGAATAATTGCCCATTAATCTTTTTAAATCTTCTTATCATATTTTCACAACCTCAGCCACACTGTTCTTTCTACCTAATATATCTCTGTCTTTTACAACCACTGCACTTTTCCCTTCCCCCTCTGCTTATTCTGAATTGTTTTTCCCACTACTCTTGAATAAAGCCTCTTCTGCATGTTTTCATTTTATCTAGTATTCCCATCTTATTTTTCTCTCTCTTGCACATCCAGATATTTCATTCGCAGTATAAACATTGGGCCCAATTCCAAAAGACTTAGTCTCAGTGCAAGTGACCACTTACGCTGAGAGCAGTCCTTTTGGAATCAGGAAAGACTTACACTGAGAGTAGCTCTTTTGGAATCTGACCCACTGTCTTTATTAATGTAAATACTTTCTCTTTTCTCCATTTTTGAGATAGTTGATTAAAGCTTATTGTAAATGCTACTTTGATCTTTGATGTTAACTGATATTGTTAAAATGTTCACTGTATCGCATGATATGCATTACCTATATTTGTACTTCATTTGCATGGTTATTTTTGCACTGAATTATATTGTTTTCTTTTGTTGAAGCTCTTCTACCTGGGCCTCCACTGAAAATGGGCTTTTGCCCAGTCAGACTTTCCTGTTAAGCATGCATGAATATATAAAATCAATTAATGAATCCCTTATACATGTCAACAAAAACAGGGAAGCTGGGCACTGAAGGACAATGCTAGGAACAACAACAAATAAATGTCCTCAGTTTAGCATGAACAACACATCAAGAAAACAAGGGGGTGGAGGGATGCAACGGCTAATGCAGCAGTTACCATTCAAACATCTACTATTATGGTACATTTACTTACACAATTGTACTATGTCCATCACATTGATCATGAACCCCTGAAGAACAGTCCTAGCAAAGCCTGCTCTAGACCTAAAGAAGGAATAAAGCTTGTAATGCTTTGTAAAAGTAAATACAAAGTTGCTGCTTCTAGAATACTTCTAGAATCCAACCCTTTCCAAAAAGTCATAGACGAAGCCAAGGCCCATGCAGATTGAGTCTCAACTCTTGTTTGGAATAGTTTTGTTATGGAGAGTATAACAAAAGGTAGTAGCTTTAGACAACCATTTGAAAATAGTCTCTTTTAACACAGCCTGTCCTTTCTTCCCTTCACAACAAACAAACAATTGATACAAAGATCTGAAAGATTTAGTTCTGTCAAGATAGTGTCTGAGTTGCCCAAGGGCACTGGAACCATACGGCAAGGATGGGCATGCAACCCCCCACCCCACTTTAATTAAAATCATGAACTGTGCCCTCACCCTGGCTCAGATCATTTTTTTTTAATAATACCGTGCCTGTCCCTTCACAAAAGGGACATCAGACTCTTTTCTTCAGAGAAAGAGAAAGAGTGTGCATGTTTGTGTTTGTGCCTGTGTATATGTGTGTGTTCAGTTGTCTGCAAGTATTCACTAGTGCATGCATGCAACTGTTTGCAAGAGCATGTATTTGACTGTGCGTGGCTGCATGTATATATGAACGTGTGTGAGTGCATCTATGCAAGTGTATGTGAGTGCATGTATGCAAGTGTGAGTGAGTGCACGCATGTGAGTGTGCATGAGTATGTGTACCAATATACATGAGTATATGTGTGCATTCATTAGTGTGTAGACGTTTCAGACTCCAACATAAGGGAGTTTGCTCCACAGGATAGATTTTTTTAAAACTTTTAAAGAACGTTTCAGAGGCATGCTTCTCAATCTTTTATCACAAGAAATCTATCAAAGCCTAAAGATATGAGGGAACAAAAGACCTAAAATAGGGAAAGATTTTAAATATACTGCTCATAAATTTAAAAAGATGGAAAAATAACAGGATTTGTTTTAGCATGTATTTTATGAAAGATAGAGTCTGAAACACAAATGTATGTCTTTATTTAGTGACTTTAATCCTCAGTGAATTGCCAGAAAACCACAAATTTTATGTGGAACAGACCAAAAATATGAAGCAAAAATCTGGACATTCTGTGAAAATCTGGACAGTTGAGGGTTATACTGTGAAGGTTATATGCTAGAATGATGAAAGTTATGTATCTGTCTACTCACAATTTTGTTGTACCTGTGCTGCAAAACCAGTAGCAGTATAACTCTGAAAAATTGCATGTAGAGCAATAACCTTCATTATTCTAACATATAACCTTCACAGGTATTCAGGGGAAAATATAAATTATTCATTTTATTGCATTATTCTTTTTTTTTTTTTGGAGTTAAAAGCTGATAATGTAAAATTCAGCAAAAATTACTCAACAAATGCATTTCTGTGAAAATTCATCCTATCAGGAAACCAGCTCTTTTTTTTTCATTGTGAAGCAGCTACTTCAAGGGATTATATCAGTTCATGGACGGTGTGGTTGTTTTGACCACACAGTGATAATATTTTGGAATGTTTAGTACTGCTCATTCAACAAACTTTTATCTGAGTAATTGTCAATAAATATTTTCTTACATCTCAAGGATTATTACTCATAATTCTTTGCTAGTAAAAGTTCCTTATATGGTTTGTTTTCTTTTATATAAATGTATATTTGCCTATATCTTAAGTGATAATTCAACAAAGGTGTTTAAAAAAATTTACTAAACAGCTTTTGCCACCACAGCAGGCTGGCAATTTGCATCAGACGCAGGTGAGTGGCTCTGCTGTGGCCAAGCTAGCTCCTCAGACCACTCTTCTTTTTCCCCGGATCCCTGTGGTTTGGCAAATACAACTTCAGACTGGCAGTTAGCAATGTCCTCTGTAGCTGTTGGATCTCCTCAGTTTTGTTTGTGTTGCGAGAGGTGTCAAGGAAGGTGCCCTGTTTAACCAGAATGTTTTACCCATCCCTGAGGAAGCTATTGCTGTCCTTAAAAACATTTGCCTTAATTTTCCTGTCAAAAAAGAAACAGAAAAAAAGAAGTTATGTCTTATCATAACATTCCATCTGTGTTGTAGATCTTCATTCATTCATTACTGATAGGACTTTGGTTCCATCCTTGGAACCGACATGGCCGGTATCAAACTCACGAAAGCCAAAAACTCTTAGCTAAGTCCTACCCACGATGCCCCCTCATACACTGTTCAGATCGAGTTTGCCTGCCCTTATAGTATAAAGAGATTAATAATGATAGTAGGAGGCTCTGTCTGAGCAGATACCCTGACTAATAAGGTAATCCTAAAGTCCACCAGGAGTCCAGGCAGGGGGAAGGAGGGTGGGAAGTAATGAATGAATGAAGATCTACAACACAGATGGACCGTTATGGTAAGACATTACTTCTTTATCTGATGTTGTAAATCTTCATTCTTTCCTTACTGATAGGACCGAGCCCCCAGCTAGTTTTAGTCTTGGGTGGCCCTAAGGAAGGATATTCCTGAGCCATAGAACCAAAATATGCTCTTTCCCTGGAGGCCACATCCAAATTTTAATGAGTGATAAAGGTATGTGGTTTCGCCCAAGTGGCTGCTGTGCAGATGTCCATAGAGGCTCTGGAGTGAAAGGCCACTAATGTTGCTATCGATCTAGTAGAGTGAGCCTTTATTTTGGAAGGCAAGGACATTTTGCTTTGTTGGTAGATGAAAGTAATGGCATTTCTGATCCAAGAAGATAAGGTCATTTTGGAAACGTCCTGCAAATGCTACAAACAATTGATCCATCTTCCTGAGTGATTTTGTTCCGTCCAAGTAAAAACGAAGTTGCCTATGAACATCAAGGGTATGTAGAAGGTACTCCCCTTTATTTGAATAATGGGAAAAGAAAACCAGTAGGTCAATAGATTGGTTGAAGGAAAAAACAGAAATGACCTTGGGCAAAAAGGAGGGATTAGTATGGAGAGAAACTTTTTCCTTGTGGAAAATCAAGTACGGTCTCTTGACACTCAAAGCCTGCAACTCACAAACTCTTCTCGCTGAGGTACTGCTACTAGGAGTAGGGTATTCCAAGACAAAAATTTGATATTGCAAGAATTAGAAGGCTCAAAAGGAGGACTTGTTAACGACTAAAGCTCCAATATAAAGTTCCATGGCTCTGTAGGGGACTTGACAGGAGGTTTAATATGTAACACTCCTTTCATGAAGGCTTTGCACAGTCGGTGTGATATAACTGATGAATTGTCGAATCCACTGTGAAAATCTGCAATAGCTGTTAAATATACTGTAACAGTCAATGCTGAAGCTCCAGTGTCTAACAGGGCAGAGAGATATTCTAGGATCTTCTGAATAGGGATAGATCCATGTTTTGTTCTTTGGCCCATACAGAGAACCTAATCCACTTACTGAAATAAATTTTTCTGGTGGATGGTTTGTGCGAAGTGAACAGGGGATGAAATATCAGGTAGCCTGGCAATCACTGGAAGAGGAGATTGGACTGAATCAATCCCTGAGGGTGAGTCAGCAGTTCTTGAGATTTATCCAGGATCCATGAGCTGTGGATCAGGTGAGGCCATAGGAATAGGAACCAGACTTGACGGGGCCAATAAGGGGCAATGAGGATCACTTTACTTCTCAACCTTTGAGCTTTCTGTAGAAATTTTGGGATGAGGGGAAATGGGGAAAGGGGTACAGTAGACGCGGAGGCCAGTTGTGCGTCACAGCATCCCACGGTGACTCCCCATGTAGGGAGATCAGGGCAAAGTAGCTTCTGCATTTGTTGTTTAGGGGGAAAGCAAACAGGTCGCAGCAAGGCCTACCCCAGTGAGGGAAGATTTGAGCCACTATAATCGGGTCGAGGGACCACTCGTGAGGTATCACCACAGAGGTACCTAACCAAGAGGATTACTGGCCAAAAAACAGTTGCCCTATGTAGCACGATTGAAAAAGCTAAGACTGTTCTCTGTTGCATACCGCTTTCTCAGAGGCGATCTCTGTCTAACGTACAGAGCCATGTCCAACCCAGAATTGTTGAACATGCTCCATCTTAGCAAAACCAAATCTACTTGAGCTACACGCTCTAGGGATATAAACCTCAACACAACAATGAATAGAACATGCTGGAGGGATAGATTCCCTTTGCAGAGACTTCCCTTACTATGGAACAGGGTCCCGATCTACATAAGACACAGCCCCTCACTATCACTCTTCAAGAGGAACCTTGATGAGTGGATGGGTAACAGAAAGTTCACACCAGGGATCACACTAACAGCAGTACTAGATAGGGGCCAAGGGTACTAGCTGCTAGTGCAAGGGTCTAGGGAACTACTAAAGGGGCGGTGAATACCGCACAACCTGGCTGAGCTAATATATGCCTTCGGGCAGATAGCCCAGTACCAACCTATGAACCTATCAATATGTTCCTGCACAGATTGTCTGCAATAAGATTGGAGCTCCCGGGAATATGCATTGCTATGAGAACGCGGTTGGACTCCATCACCCAATGCCATATTCTCATGGCTTCCTGATATAGGAGTTAAGATCTGGTTCTGCCTTGTTTGTTGATGTACCAGACAACTGACATGTTGTCCAACTGAATTGCAATAGTCCCGGAAGGGAGGGATGTGTGGAATGCTTGCAATGCTAAGAGAACTGCCCTCAATTCCAGGACATTTATGCACAAATTGGCCTCTATGGGGGACCAAGTGCCTTGGACCATCCTTCCCTGGAAATACCCCACCTACCCAAACAGGGAAGCATCCGTGGTCACCGTGGCCTTGGGCTGGGGAAGAAAAAAACAGTCGACACCAAAGATTTGTTTCTGGCTTCATCCACCATAGCATTTCTTCCTTGCAAAGGTTTGTAAGGCGTATCATGTGGTTAAGTGAGTGGATTAAGAGCGACCATTGTGAAGAAAGGAGCCACTGTAATAGTCTCATGTGCAACCTCGCCAGGGGTACTAAGGTAATGGCTGCTGCCATAGACCCTAATAGTTGTAGTACTAGGTGTGCTGGTAAAAATGTCTGTGAAAGGAAAACATGAATCTGATTTCTTATTTTTGAAAGCTTGTGAGGAGGAAGGGAAGCTTGGCAGGACATTGTGTTGAAGATCACTCCAATGAATTCCAGTGTTCTCGTTGGAGATATGTTTGATTTTTACATGTTGATCATGATACCTAGGTGAAGAGCAAGGCCTTGAGTGCAAGAGAGATTGATAAAGAGAAGGTTCCTGGTCGTGATGGTGAAGAGCAAATCGTCTAGATATGGAAACACCTGAAATGCTTGTTGTCGGAGATGAGCTACTGTGACTGCCACATGGCAGTGGGACATCATCCATCCTTTGAAGGGAATCATTCCACATCCACCAGACCAAACCCTTCGGTTCTCTCCTGTCCTACAGAACATGTTTATTGAGGGGGTGGAGTACTAGAAATTGTTCCTCTTTCCCAGTGGGGAAGTGGTTTTCATTCAAGAATGTTTCTGATGCCAAAGAAAGAAAATGCCTAGAGATCAGTTATGGATCTTTTGCCTTAAACCAGTTTGTGATAGTGCCCAAGTTCAAGATCACAATACAATCTCTTATCCCTTATTTTCCATTTGAGATATTTTGGTAACCTTAGATTTAAAAGATACTTATCATCACATTCTTATCCATTAAGGCTTCAGATGTTTCTTAAGGTTTCATGTGTCTCGATCACATTGTCCATTCTCTGTCTCACCTTTTGAGCCATCCACTGCCCCATGAGTGTTCATAAAGTTTCAAAGTGGAAAGGTATGATGTTGAAACAGGTGAGAAGCTCAAGAAACAAGGAGAGAATACAATTTTGGATGCAGGCCTTTAAGGAGACTAACAATAATAATAATAATACAGAATATTATATCCATAAAGTAGCAGAAAGTATTCCAAGAACTAAGCCAACATGGGACTGGAGAAAGAAGATTCTTCTGATAGGAATGACTGCAATTAGGGATATAGACAGTAGGCAAGAGGGGGCTGGAATTCATTGGAGAAAACTGGCAAAAAAATGAAGGTATCGGGAACAAATAAATAAGAGTGGGAATGATAAAAGAATGAGAAGAGGCCAAGAATTTATTTAGACTCCAAGTCAGCGATTGCCTTCTCTATCAAGGATTGATATAAGAGTACAGGCAAGGAGAAGGAAATGGGGGGGAGGTTCCAAAATGAAAGACCATCACTGGTAGAGTTTTTAGTTGAATCTAGAACAGAAGCTGCCATTAAAAAGGTAGCGTTGCTGCCTCACAGCAAGAGGTTCTCCGGTTCCATTCTCAGCTGGGGTGCCTTCTGTGTGGAGTCTGCATGTCCTCCCTGTGGTCATGTGGGTTTCCTCTGGGTGCTCCAGTTTCCTCCCACATCCCAAAGACATGCAGTAGGTGGATTGGACACTCAAAATTGGCCCTAGTTGTGAGTGTGTGTGTGCCTTCTGTGGAAGGTTGGGCGCCGGTCTGGCAACTTGACACCGTAAAACTCCACTGCCAATCATGAACGGACAGATGATGCGCTGTGACGATCCCTAACCAGGAAAAGCCGAAAGAAGAAGAAGAAGTAGAGCATATAAAGTATTGCATGATAACTATAAGAATCAATCAGAGGAGGTTAGAAAGGATTGGGAAGAGAGACTGGATAAGAAATTCACAAAGAAACAATGGGAGGATATATGTATGTCTCTCAAATATGCAAAGAAATTGAGAAGATTTAGGATTTTTGCTTGGAAATGTTTACATAGATATTTTTATACCCCAAGTAGACTCCAGAGAAGTTTTCCTCAGGTAGACAGCAAATGTTGGAGATGTGACAGGGAAGAAAGAGGTGCTTGGAAACATATTTTCTGGAAGTGCAGTGGGTTGGAAGACTTTAAGGATTCCTTGTGGGGTGTACTGTTGGAGATGCTGGGAGGGTAGATTGGTGTGACAAGGGAGATGATTTTTCTGAGTTATGATAAAAAATTGGAATTGCGTAGACATGGTAAGACCTTGCTGTGTCTAATAAGGTGGCTGCCAAAAAAGCAATTACTAGAAAATGGAAATCAAAATCTAAACCAATTATGTTACAAGTAGTGAATATAGTAACAGAGATAAAACAACTGGAACTGAGATCTTTAGAAAAGGGTATGAGCACACTACATAGGAAAAAATGGGAATTGTGGGAATAATACATACGGGGAGGAATGAGGTTTAAAAGAAGGCAGGACATAATAAGCTATGTAATGTTTGACTGAAAATGATTGGGTAGATTATAAGTGATGTAAAATGTTTGCAACGGAGAGTGTGTCAGTATGGTTTGTGATATAAAATGCTTGCAACTAGGATTGTGTGGGTGTGGTTTGTTTTCATTTATACAAATGTATGATTGCATATGTCATAAGTGATGGTTAAATAAGGATGTTTCTTATTTAGAAAAAGGGGGCAGAAATTAAATAATTTATGTAATGCTGCTTAGGTTATATGCTATATAGCAATATATGTGAAGTATAATGTTTATTAATGTTAATTTGTTAATACAGTTTGACTACTTTTTTATACATGCAAATTTGTCTATGTCACAAGTAATAATTCAATAAAATGTTTAAATGTTTGTTTAAAAAAAGGAGTGTTCACAAAGTGTCTAGCTCCAGTTATAGCACATTTTAGCCTACAGGATATCTGTTTTTTCCATATTTAGATGACTTACTTATCTTTGTAGACTTTTTGCAAAGTGTTAGGGATCTCATTCTCTCTCTTTGGTGAGAGATCTCCTATGCAGGCTAGGATTCCAAGATAACCTCAGTATAGAGCCTTTCTTCAACAGGAAAAAAACAGATCTATATTTAGATCTATGCCAGTTTTCCCCCCAGATTCCTCTGGTGTTGCATGTGCAGCCACTATGGACTGGGGCTAGCAATGTTTTGTGTGGCTGTTGGGGTCCCCTTAGTGGGCAAGGGAGGGAATACCTCAACATTCAGAGCCCTATGGCATCTATGATTTTCATGATACCTCTGGCCAGACCACATGGTATCTGAAGTCTGTTTCATACTTCTTAATCTCATAAAGCAACACAGCTGGACAAAGCCTTAAATAATGGGGGAAGGGAATCAGAGGCCCCAAATAGAGACATTTTTTTAAAAATATTGCCCTTACAAACTTAGAAAATTGATAGAATAGCAGGTTTTAAATTAGCATGAATTTTCTGAAGGGTATGAAGTCTGAAACTAAAATGTCTGTTATTTTGTGATTTTAATCTAAAGTGATTTGCCAATGGTTTACCAGAAAACCACAATTTTATGAGAAACATGGACAAAAATATGAAGCAAAAATCTGGACATTCTGTGACAATCTGGATAGTAGAGAGGTATGGTCTCTTTGTTCCCAGCAGCAACACCCATTATCTTTTCAGATTTCAGTTCTGGGATGTGTGAGAAGAGAAATAACTAGGTGGAGACATCAAATACTCTGAATCTACGTCTTTCCCTCCCCCTCCTGCTCCAAAACAGTCAGCCACCACAAACACCTTGGATTTTACTTGGAGATCAGTGTTGAGGGTGATAAAATGCAAAGTATCTGGGACAACAAAGACAAACACAAGCACATAAATGTAAAAGAGATGCTTGCCCTTATCAAGATATTCATCTCTCTAAATCACCTTGGTTCCCCAGGACCACTTCAAGTTATTATGGACAACACCACAGTGATGTGATACATAAACAAGCAAGGAAGAAACAAGTCTTACCTCTATGCAGACTAGCCATGTTATCATGGAATATAGCTTTACAGCAGATTCTCACACTACTAACACTACTTCATACATTCTATCAGTGCAAAAGTGTGTGGCAGACAAGATGGGCAGGACAAACGCAAACTCTCAGGAATGGAAACAGATTGGGGGGTCTGATCCATCTGTGAGGAGTTTCTCAAGTAGACCTTTTTGCCTTCTCGATGGACAATCAGCTGACAAAATTCTGCTCCAGGACTTGATACAAGAACACCTCAAAGACAGATGCATTTTCCTTTCCTAGGACAGGAATATTCCTGTATGCTTTTTCACCATTTCCACAGATATTCAATTTAATTCTGTTTTGTCAGAAGGAATAATACCCCAATATCACTGTGGTGGTTCCCTCCTGGCCCAAGCAACAGTGGTTCTCCCTTCTTCCAGCATTGGCCAGGGGCAATTACCACACATTTCCTCACAGACTGGATTTAGTCACTCAAGAACAAGGATGAAAGAGGTAAATGGGAATATATTTCTTGGGAGTATAATGACTTGGCACACTTTAAAAATTCCCTGCAGCCTACCCTATCAGAAATACTGGGTTAGCAAACTGGTGTAACTAAGGAATATTTTTTGAGCTATGATACAGAATCAGAATTGCTAGATACAGTACAATTTTCCAATAAAGCAATTACTAAAAAATAATTTTAATTACTGAAAGATGGAAATCAAAGTCTAAACCAACTTTTCTAGAAGTAGTGAATATAGTAACAGAAATAAAATAGCTGGAAGTGGGATCTTGAGAAAAGGGTATGAGCAAATTGCATAGAAATAATGAGAGTATGGGAAGAATACATGCAGAATAATGTTCAGAGCAGGAATAAGGTTTAAGGGAAGGAAGGCACTGAATGAGCTTTGTAATGTTTGACTGACAATGACTGAATAGATTTTAAGTGATGTGTAGTGTTTGCAACTAAAAATATGTCAATATGGTTTGTTTTAATTTATATACATGTACGATTGCCCATGTCATAAGTGATAATTTAATAAATATATTTTTTGTTAAAAAAAGGAACAGGGATATTTTATGCATCTAAATCCCCAAACAACTTTAACTGACTGGCTGGATGATATGGTCTTAATACCTCAGGAGGTACTAATGGGGTCAAGAACGCATTCTACTAGAAAATCATATATTAGCAAATAAAAATGTTTTCTAGTTGGTGACAAAAACATAACCAGAACCCATTCAGAGTACTGTTTCTCTTGTTTTACAATACTTGTATGAGTTGCTTTCCTATCACCTGTCTTACTCCTCTGTCAAGGTATATTTGTTTGCCATTTCAGCATGTCTGCCCATAGATCCCCCTCTTTCAAGGCTTTCCCACATCAAAATGTTTTTGAAAGGGGTTTTGTGTAAAAGACGTCCAAGAAAACCAGTGGCACCTGCTTAGGACATTAAATTTGTGTTATAGAAGCTAACACTTGCTGCATTTAAACCAGCTCATCTGGCTGACTTGAGGTTTTTAACATGGGAAAACAGTTTTACTGCTTGCTCTGCTTATGCAAGAAGAGTATGATTTGTAAGCTCTTATGGTAGTCAGCCTTATTTTGTTTTCTATAGGACAGGATTTAGAACTAATCCTTCTTTTGTACTTAAAGTGTTATCCAAATGTACTTAAAGCTAAAATATCCATCTCCCTGTGTTCTTCCCTGAACCCCCAAAATGAGGAAGAAAGGATACTTCATATCTTGGACATCCACAGACATTTCAGGTACTATCCTGAAATTACAAAATCTTTCAGAATTTCCCTACAGTTGTTCATTTCTTGTGAAGGTTAGGAGAAAGAGCAACCTGTGTCAAAGCAGACTATTTCCAAATATATATCTCAGGCTAGACTATTTCCAAATGTATATCTCAGGCTAGTACCTTTTGTTATTCCCACCACAACAAACCTATTCCAGGCAGGGTCAAGCCATATTCTGCCAGGGCCTTGGCTTCATCTATGTTTTTTTGGAAATGGTTGGACTGTAGAAGTTACTCTAGAAGCAGCAACCTGTTCAATGTGCATACTTTCGCTAAGCACTATAAACTAGATTTCTTCTGCAAGTCTAGGACAAGCTTTGCTAGGACCATTCTCCATGGGATCCTGAACTTTAACTTCCACCTAACAGTTGTTTTAAGCTATGGTAATCTACCCATATAACTTAGGCTACTGCAACAATGATCAATGTGAAGAACATAGTACAGATGTGTAAATTTACCATAGCAACAGATATTTGAATGATCACTGCTGCAGTAGCTGCACCTTCCCTCCATCCCTCTTGTTTTTAGTGTGTTTTTTTTTTTATATCTTAGTGTGTGGGCATTTGTTTTGTTTTTTTTGTTTTTTTTTTTGTTACTCCTAGAAATGTCTTCTCAGGGCTCAGCCTCCCTTTCTCAGTTGGAATAACAGTGCTGAAGGTCTTAGTGCCCAAACCTGTCGTTTTAGCCGGTTCCTATTAGAAGACCAAAGACGCATTCTTTCGAATGCATCTTGGTCGAACTCAAAAGCCTGAAATGGCAAAATATCAATGCGGCTTTTAAGTGAATTCTTTCCCTGGGAAGCAGCTGCTCAAGCTAATAGTTTGTGTGCATGGAAAGTACAGTTGTGTACACTTACCATAAATGTAGATGTTTGAGTGTATTCACTGTTGCAGTCATTACATTTGGGTTATCCTGCTGGTAGGTTGCCCTCAGTCGGCCTGAATTCCAAAGTCTTGGGTCCTGTGTCGGCCGCTGTCACCTCTTCCCTGACGTCAAGTCATCAGGGGTATAAAAGATGCAGCCAAAGCCATTTTATTCAGTTTTTCTTGCCCCAGATGTCAGGTGCCCCCAAAAGGGTAGGCTAAAATTATGTAAATAAAACATACATGCACCACAATAAGCTTTACCTTCCTCTATAAGCAAATACACCACCTAGGTTGTATAGATTAGAGAAGTAGAGATACGTTCCAGCAAAAATAAAGGGGATGGCGGATGGGTAACCTGGACTGCAACAGTGAATACACTCGAACATCTACATTTATGGTAAGTGTACACAACTGTACTATGTTCTTCGTGTTTCACTGTTGCAGTCATTACATTTGGGTTGAGTCCCAAAGCTATGGTTGGGGTGGCTGGAGCTAAACAGCATTAGATGCGGCTATGAGGCCGTGCAGAACTGCAGTGGCAAAGCCTGCCCTGGATTTAGAGTAAAGAGGCAGATTGTAATGTTTTGTAAAGGTATGCACTGAACTCCAAGTGGCAGCCCCTAAAATGTCTTTGGTTGGTAGTCCCCTGAGAAAGGCTGCAGAAGTGGCTGCAGCTCTGGTTGAATGTGGCCTAATGCCCTTAGGCACTGGTTTGCCATGCTGTGAGTAGCAGAAACGAATGCACTGACCTATCCACTTTGAAATAGTCTGCTTGGAGATAGCCTTTCCTTGTAATGCTGTGGCATATGTCACTAGTAATTGTTCTGTCTTTCTGAAAACTTTAGTTTTGTCCAAGTAGAATCTAAGTTGCCTGTGTACATCCAAAGAATGCAGAATGTTCTCCCCCTTGTTCTGTGGATTTGGATAAAAAGTTGGCAAATTAATTGCTTGGTTAAGGGCTACACTGGATACCACCTTAGGCATAAAAGTAGGGTATGTTCTCAGAGAGACCCTGTCTGGATAAAAAATGATAAAGGGTTCCACAGCCATGAGAGCCTGTAGCTCTGAAACTCATCTTGCAGAAGTTATTGCAAGGAGCAGAGCTGTTTTCCAAGATAAGAACTTTATATCTGCAGTAGCAGCTGGCTCAAAAGAAGGTAAGGTGAGTTTTTCCAAGACATAATTGAGGTCCCATGCAGGTACTGGCATTCTCCTTGGAGGCCTTAAGTTTTTGGCTCCTCTGAGGTACTGTCTTAATAAAGGATGAGGAAAAGACTGGTGGCTCTGTATTGTAATGAGCTGAAATGGCAGAGGCATGGATTTTAATTGATGAAAAAGATAGGCCTTTGTCCAGCATCTCAGTTAAGTATTGCAAAATCTGAGGAATATTTGGGACAGCTGTATCAGTTCCTTGAGCTTGGTTCCAAGTGCAAAATCTCTTCCATTTCCCAGCATAGGATTTTCTAGTACTAGGCCTTCTGGCTTCTAAAATGACATCCATCACAGCTTTACTGAGAGGTGTGGTTTGTATGGCTACATTATCCGCCATGCTGCCAGGTTTAGGGTCCTGAGTTGGCTGTGCAGAATCTGATTGTTGTGCTGGGACAGTAGATGAGGTATTTGAGGTAAGGTCCAGGCTGGGAATTGGGTCAAGTTCCTTTATATCGGATACCAGTACTGGCGTGGCCAGTCTGGGGCAATCAGAATCATTTTTGGTTTCTCCTGCCTAACCTTTAGGAGTACCTTGGGGAGGAGAGGCAGTGTAGGAAAGGCATATACTGATAGGTTTATCCAGTTGAAAGATAAGGTGTCCACTTTCCAAGCTTGTCTGTGATAAGTCCTTGTGCAGAATCTTTTTAGTTGATTGTTTTGAGGGGAGGCAAGTAGATCTATGTCCGGGCATCCCCATTCCTTTGTTACCATGCTGAAGACTTGTGGATCCAGGTGCCACTCGTGGGGATCCATGAGGTTTCTACTTAGTTCATCTGCCAGAGTATTTTCCTTTCCTGACAGGAATTGTGCCTGCAGATGAACTTGGTAAGTCAATGCTGTGTCCCATAAAGCCATGGCTAGTCTGCACAGGGGATGAGAATGAGTGCCCCCCTGCTTGTTTATATACCACATGACCGTGGTGTTGTCTGTCTTTATCAATAGTTGTCCCGGATGAAGTAAGTCCTTGAAGGCTGTCAGGGCATTTTGAACAGCTAACATCTCTTTTTGATTGATATGTAGATGCTTTTGGTTTGTAGACCAGGTGCCCTGAATGCCTCTTCCTGCCATGTGTGCCTCCAGGCATAATCTGATGCATCCGTCGTTAGGCTCTGCCTGGCTGGAGGTAGTGAGAATGGCTGTCCCTTGTTTTGGTGACAAGCCTTTGCCCACCATCGAAATTCCTGTTGCAGGCAGGGAATTAGAGTAATCATTGTTTCCAGGCTGTGGCAATGTTGTGTCCAGACACTTTTTAGGTACCATTGAATTTTCCTCATATGCAATCTTGCATATGGAATTAGTAAGATGCAGGATGCCATGAAGCCCAAAGCCTGCAGAATTTTTCTTGCAGATAACTGGGCCTTTGTTGCAATTTCCTTGAAATAGGTAGTCAGTTGCCTTTGTTTGTCTGGAGTGAGATAAGCCATCTGGGCAGTTGTATTTAAGCTTGCACCCAGAAATATTATCTCTTGAGAGGGTACTAGTTTTAATTTCTTTTTGTTGACTATGTACCCTAGGCATGTTAAAAATCTTATCACAAACGCCAGATGCTGTAGTAGAATGTTCTTGTTCTCTGCTTATATGAGGCAGTCATCCAAGTAAGGATATATTTGTATTCCTCTTTGTCTGCAGTAAGCAATTACTGGTGCCAGGCTCTTTGTGAAGACCCTGGGCACATTAGATAAGCCAAAGGGCAGTGCAGAGAATTGGTAATGCTTTGAGCCAGCCTTGAATCTGAGGTATCTTCTGCATGACTGTCTGATTGGGACATGCAGGTATGCCTCTTTTAAGTCTAAAGTCACGAGCCAAGCCTTGCTGCCCAGCATGGGCAGAAGCTGCTGTAAGGTCAACATCTTGAATTTTGGTATATCCAGAAAAGTGTTTAGAATAGATAGGTCCAGTATTGGTCTCCATGCTTTGTCCTTTCTGGGTACCAAGAACAGTTTTGAGTAAAATCCTTGTCCCTGCTCTTGCTGTGGCACTTGTTGAATAGCTCTCATGTCCATGAGAGCTGTGACTTGCTTTTGAGCCTCTGCACATTGATTTTTTGGCAGGTCTGGCCAACCATTTGCCCTTGGCAGGGTATGGAAATGAAACTTGTAGCCTTGTGACACTATGTCTAGAACCCATTTGTCCTGGGTTATAATGTGCCAATTTTGAGAAAAAAGTGCTAGTTTTCCCCTTAAGGGTGCTGCCAGAAGATAAGTGCTTGGTGCAGGCAGGGGGAAGTCATTGGGACTGTTTCCTGTATGATTGTGATTTGTCTTCTCCACCTTTGGAGGTAGAAGCACTCCACTGTTTAGACCTGTAGGAACCTTGCAGCTGTGATCTGCCTCTAGGGCTTCTGGATATGCCCCTTTGAGGTCTGTCTGAGACTGGAAAGGACCAATTCTTTGTAGACCAGTGTCTGCTAAATCTAGGTGGCTGTACCCGTAAGAAATCCTTGACCGTTTGCATAGATTTAGCTTTGTCCTCCATTTTCTTTAACACCTCTTCTGCCTTAACACCAAACAAGGTATCATGTTGTAAAGGAGCATCTAATAATTTAGCTTTAACATGGTCAGGCAGATTTTGTTCCTTTAACCAAGCATGCCTCCTAATGACAGAACCCATAACAGCAGCCCTGCAGGAGGCCTCCAGAGAATCAAACCCACATTGCAAAGTATGCTTTCCAACTTGTTCAGCTGAATGCAATAAATCCTGCATTTCTTTGTTTTCTGCACATTCAGAATTTGCCATCATTTTCTGTTTAAGCAGTGTCATGATATATTGCTGATATTTGAGCATATGAAACTGGCAATTTAAGGCCCTTATAGCCAAAGTAGCAGATGTGTAAATCTTTTTTTCCCATCTATCCAGTGCCCTAGAATACCTGTCAGAGGGGGTAGGGTTTTTTGCAGTAGAAGCCATGACCCCATTTGGACCTTGAGAAATAGTTTCTGGGTCTGCAGTAAGGTTTTTGAAAAGGAATTAATGAGAGTCAGGGACCCTGTAGTATCTGTCCAGCTTAACATGAGCTGGAGGTAAAGAGTCAGGGGTCAGACTAGACTCCAAGAACACATCATCTACAATGCCTAACACAGGTGGAATAGCTAGAGGCCTGTGTTGAGGTAGTAAAAGGAAGTCTCTGAGCCTTTTCTTAGATTCTGAAAAATTTTGGCTCTCCCAGTGCAAGTGTTCCCTCATGGTATGCAAGGTTTCCCCAAAAGAGTAATCCTCAGGAGGAGAAGCTGAAGAAATTGATTCTTCAGCATCAGAATCCTCATTGGGGGGGGGGGGGGGATATTCCTGATCAGAAGAGGAATCAGAAGAAATGGAAACCTGATCTGAAGATTCATAGTCTGTCTCTTGCCTAGGCCTCTTATCAGGAGGGGGATGGGAACCCCTGATCAAGGTAATTAAGTCTTCGGCCATTTTGAGCATCTGTTTTTTGGGCATGGAGGCCTGTCCTTGTGGCTGGTGAACTTGTTTCTTTGCCTTTAAAGGTGTTTTAGTCTTTGTCTTTGAAGTTGGTTTAATATATAATTGTTTAGGTCTGAATACACCCTCAGAAGCCGATGCCTGCTCAGCGGCTCCGGACCCATCTGAGGGAATAATCTCTGAGGTTCCAATACCTTGAGTTTCCAGTGGCCTGGCCGACTCCACGTGGGAGTCGGTAGCGACCTGCGACTCTAAAGTAGTGGGTGTCAGGGGCTGTGAAAGTGCCTCACTGAGAACCGGCGAATCGGCGACTTGCTTAGGAGAAGCTTCGTTGTCGGTTTTGGACCTCGGCTGCATGTCTTTTTCTTTTTCTTTGCGTTTTTTGTGAACTCCGGTAGTCGGATGGCTATCCGACGACATTGTATAATTAAATCTTCGCCCAAAATAGCTTAATGCAAAATCGTACCGATGCTTAATAGTGCTTTGGTTAAATCTAGCACAAAACCAACAACTAGCAACGTTGTGGTCAGGGCCTAGGCAAGGAATACAGTAAGAATGAAAGTCCTTATGAGGTATTTGCTTCCCACAAGAAATAAAATTATTAACTTTTTCTGACATTGGTCTGGAGCAAGAACAAAGTTTCCCCAACGGGGTACTTAGCTTTTAATGAAGACTTCGGAACTGAAACTCGAACACAAAAATCTCAGGAGTCGGCCGACCAGCACATGCGAACTGCTTCTGCGTCTGGCACCGCGCGGCAAGAAAGACTGAATAAAATGGCGTCGGCTGCATCTTTTATAACCCTGATGACCTGACATCAGGGAAGAGGTGACAGCGGCTAACACAGGACCCAAGACTTTGGAATTGAGGCCGACTAAGAGCAACCTGCCAGCAGGATAACCCAAATGCAATGACTGCAACAGTGAAACACGAAGAACATCTTGCCCTACAGCTTTCCAGAATACAACGCATATACCTTAGGCTACTTCAACAGGGATCATTTGAACATCTACTGTTACAGTAAGTTTACCTACACAATTCTACTTTTCTACAACCCAAAATATTTACAATTAAATTTGCATTTTATTTCAATATTATTTTCTACAGCTGAATTACTAGTTGGACCGAAAAATCATAATGCAGATTTAAGTAGCAAAGTCTGTGATGGTGCATATGGGTGTGTGTGTTCTTTTAATCAAACTCAGAAACCAGTATTTACTGTCCCCAACATGCTAGGACATGCCAGAGGGAGTAGAAGTGTGGACTCTGGTTTTAGTGTATTTTTGACTGTAGTATGGGCAGCTTATAATTTTTATTCTGAATTTGGAAATGGCCAACCTATCTTCACTATATCCACTTTCACAATATAAAGTGTACACAACACTGTCTGAACCATAGAGTTCATGCCATATATAGCAATTACAACTGTTGTTCACCACTATGTAGTTTAAGTGTTGCAATGCCCAAGTACCACACAGAAGCCAGAATTTAATGTTACCTGTTAAAACTTCTGTCCTCCTTTCATTTAGTCATTTGGGTTTTTAGGACACAGGTCATTTTTGTGAATGGTATAGTCAAAGGCCATGCATTCAGGTGAAAGTACAGTAAATGTTCCATTCACACTTGGAATGAACTGATGAGATACTGTAGTTTCATTTATTATTTTAATATGAAATGCATGTCAAATTATTCTTAATGCAACTACAGTTGGCCATATATGCAGCTATTCAACACATATCATGTATGTGCATCTATTATCACAGTTAACATTTGAAGGAAAAAGTAAAAATGCCCTTTTCAGGTCACTACATGCACCTCTAGACCTCTACACACCCCCACTAAACCTTCAGCATCTTCCAGCACCTATGGAGTTGTCTAAGGACATCCAAGGTATGGAATATCCTTCCTCCCTTATTTTTCTGTTCAGGAAGAAAAATGGGAGGATAAATAGTTTGGCTTAAGTAAACTTGGATACCACTTTAGGCATAAAAGAAGGATTAGTTCTCAGAGAAACCCTGTCCCCTTGGAAAACGAGATAGGATTGACTCACCATAACAGCTTGCAAGTCAGATACTCTTCTTACAGAGGTGAGAGAAATCAGTAAAACTGTTTTCCATGTTAAGAACCTCAAGTCAGACAGGTTAGCTGGTTCAAATGGACCAAGTGTTAACAAAGGACAGTTGTTCCAAACCAAATAGCGTACAAAGTATTTTATTTGACCGCTTTCGTAAAAAACTTCTTCTTTTTACGAAAGCGGTCAAATAAAATACTTTGTACGCTATTTGGTTTGGAACAACTGTCCTTTGTTTTACCTCAGTGGCTTTTTTGTTATTGGTATTTGGTTGCTTTATTCGTTTACTGGACCAAGTGTTAGCTTCCCTAACACAAAGTTACGATCCTATGTAAAGGCCATAGGTTTACTTGAAGGCCTCTTGTGTAAAACCCCTTTCAAAAATATTTTGATGCGCGACTACATTCAAAGAGAAGGATCCATGGGCAGATACACCAAAATGGCTGATAAATGAATCTTGACAGAGGAATAAGAAAGGCCATAGGGTAGTAACCCACACAAATATAGTAAAACCAGAAAACAACTAGGCTTGAATGGGTGCTGGTAATGTTTTCAGCACCAACTATAAAACCTTTTCCATTTGCCAATATATGATTTTCTAGTAGCAAGCTTTCTTGCCTCCATTAGTACCTGCTGCATGTCCTCAGTGCCTAATAGAAATTAAGACCATATCATCCAGGCAGTCAACTAAAGTTGATTGATGTTAGGGTGTATCAAACAACCCTGCTCTTCTCTGAGTAGATCCAGTCTGTGAGGAAACTTATGGTAATTGTCTCTGGCCATTTCTAAAAGAAGGGAGACTCATGGTTCCCTGGGCCCCAAGAGGTTTGGGAATAGTTTATAAAAACTTAAGAGACTGAGGAACTTTATATATTCTATCTGCCTTTTGAGGGGCAGCTGGCTGACTATCAGTAAAATTACTAGCTGAAACACACACATCCTCTAAAGCAGACAGAACTGGATGAATGAGTGAAGATTCTGTACATTCCTTTTGTAACAACCCATAGTATTTTTTGAGGGACTAAGAAACCTCAGTGTTCTCCCAATGAAAACACTGGCAACGTCTGGAAATATTCGCAGAGAAGGAGAAACTCCCACAGGAAGAATTAGAATCTGAGCTCTCCTCTGAGTCTGAATCAGAAATCTGAGAAAAAAAAATTGTATCTGTTCATCTTCCTGTCCAGATCCAGAATCTTGAATCACTTTTAGGAAAAATAGCTATCCCTCTTTCTTTTACCAGAAACTACTTTATAAGAAGGACCAACAACAGCCTGAATTAAATCCTGTGCCAGACCCAATAAACTACTCCTGTCTATGGAAATCTGAGGAGTAGTATATATTTGTTTAGTTTTCTGTTTCATTTTGACAGGAAAAAATGAAGCCAACAGTGTTATTAATGACAGCAACAGCTTCCCCAAGGATGGGCACAACATTCTGACAAAACAGGGAAATCATCCCTATTTCCTCTCCCAGGATCAACAAATGTGGCTATCCCTTGCCCACTGAGGAAAGTCCACAGGCCAAAGAGGATGTGGCTAACCGTGTTCCATAGTGGCTGTAGGTGCTAAACCACAGTGATTCAAAGTAAAAGATGAGTTGTCTGAAAAAACATTTTTTTACATGGAAGGTTTTCCCCAAAAGGAGCTTATCTGCCCAGCAAAGGAACAGCAGAAGCCAGCCTATGATTCTTGAAAGCCTCAGAGGAGCATACTCTTCTGCAACAAGAAAGATCTGAAGGGCTTGACGCCAAACCTGTCTTTTTAGTCAGCTCAAGCTGAGTGACAGTTTGGATGAATGGAAGGTAGCCTGAAGCTTTCAAAGCTGGCCGGATGTTGTAGCCTATGCAGGATATATCCCATATAGCTAAGGCTACTATAGCTGTAATCAATATGTTGAATATTAATGTTTCTATTAGTGAGAAAGTGTGTGGGGTGCCTGATTGTAGATTAATGTGTTTCTGTGTGTGTGTGTGTGTGTGTGTGTGTGTGTGTGTGTGTGTGTGTGTGTGTGTGTGTGTGTGTGTGTGTTCTAGGTAAGTCACACTTTAGCAAACAGGTAGGGATGCCAAGACTAGAATTGTGTATTGTCTGCCTGGGAAGCCATGGTGCAATAAACAGGTGATGGCGAGCCTGAATATATATGTGTACTGAAGTGTACATGCAGATGTGAGAGGAATCATGTTTCTGTGAGTGTGAAAGAGGTTATGGGGGTTGTTTGTGGATGAGAGTGTGTGTGTGTGTGTGTGTGTGTGTGTGTGTGTGTGTGTGTGTGTGTGTGTGTGTGTGTGTGAGTGCCTGATTATGTAATAATATGTAAAGATGAGATTTTCTGGGAGCTCCTGTGGAGTTTTGCTGTTATGAAGGCACTGCCATTTTTATCTGGATTTTATTAAAAGTTCATTTACTTATCAGTTTTATCATGGTCAGCATTAGTATGCAGTCTCTGATGGTCAGTCAGATACTTGCTTATGTCCCCAAAAACTATAATACACAATGACAGAGCCAGATTCGAGCAATTCTGAACCTTACATGTTATAAAGAGGTTCAGTGATATAGAAGTCTTGAAATGTTAAACCAAATATGACTATTCCTACCGTCCATAAAATAGCATAAAAAGAAGTTATGTCTTACCATAACTTTCCATCTGTGTTGTAGATCTTCATTGATTCATTACTGATAGGACTTTGGTTCTGTCCTCAGAACTGACATGGCCGGTACAAAGCTCGTGCCAGACAAAAACTCTCAGCTAAGTCCTAACCCACAATGCTCCTCTCATAGTCTCTTCAGATTGAGTTTGCCCGCCCTTATAGTATAAAGAGATTAATAATGATAGTAGGAGGCTCTGTCTGAGCAGATACCCTGACTAATAAGGTAATCCTAAAGTCCGCCAGGAGTCCAGGCAGGGGGAAGGAGGGTGGGAAGTAATGAATGAATGAAGATCTACAACACAGATGGACTGTTATGGTAAGACATTACTTCTTTATCTGATGTTGTAAATCTTCATTCATTTCTTACTGATAGGACCGAGCCCCCAGCTAGTTTTAGTCTTGGGTGGCCCTAAGGAAGGATATTCCTGAGCCATAGAACCAAAATATGCTCTTTCCCTGGAGGCCACATCCAAATTTTAATGAGTGATAAAGGTATGTGGTTTTGCCCAAGTGGCTGCTGCGCAGATGTCGTCCATAGAGGCTCTGGAGTGAAAGGCCACTAATGTTGCTATCGATCTAGTAGAGTGAGCCTTTATTTTGGAAGGCAAGGACATTTTGTTTTGTTGGTAGATGAAAGTAATGGCATTTCTGATCCAAGAAGATAAGGTCATTTTGGAAACGTCCTGCAAATGCTACAAACAATTGATCCGTCTTCCTGAGAGATTTTGTTCCGTCCAAGTAAAAACGAAGTTGCCTATGAACATCAAGGGTATGGAGAAGGTACTCCCCTTTATTTGAATGATGGGAAAAGTAAACCAGTAGGTCAATATATTGGTTGATGGAAAAAACAGAAATGATGTTTGGCAAAAAGGAGAGATTAGTATGGAGAGAAACTCTTTCCTTGTGGAAAATCAAGTACGGTCTCTTGACACTCAAGGCCTGCAACTCAGAAACTCTTCTCACTGAGGTAAGGGTTACTAGGAGTAGGGTCTTCCAAGACATAAATTTTATATCACATGAATTAGAAGGCTCAAAAGGAGGACTTGTTAATGACTGAAGCACCAATGTCAAGTCCCATGGCTATGTAGGGGGCTTGACATGAGGTTTAATATGTAATACTCTGTTCATGAAGGTTTTGCACAGTCGGTGTGACATAAGTGATGAATTGTCGAATCCATTGTGAAAATTTGCAATAGCTGCTAAATGTACTGAATCATCGATGCTGAAGCTCCATTGTGTAACACGGTAGAAAGATATTCTAGGATTTTCTGAACAGATAGAGAAAGGATCCATGTTTCGTTCTTTGGCCCATACAGAGAACCTAGTCCACTTATTGAAATAAATTTTTCTGGTGGATGGTTTGTGCGAAGCCAGGAGAATGTAGCAAACAGGGGATGAAATAACAGGTAGCCTGGCAATCATCGGAAGTGGAGAAACCAAGCTGTGACCTTGAGGTTGTGGAGATTGGGCTGAATCAATCCGTGAGGCTGAGTCAGCAGTTCTTGAGACTGATCCAGGATCCATGGGCTGTGGATCAGGTGAGGCCATAGGAATGGGAACCAGACTTGATGGGGCCAATAAGGGGCAATGAGAATCACTTTGCTTCTCAACCTTTGAGCTTTCTGTAAAAATTTTGGGATGAGGGGAAATGGGGGAAAGGCGTATAGTAGACCTGGGGGCCAATCATGCATCACAGCATCCCTCGGTGACCCCCCCTGAGGGGGGATCAGGGCAAAGTAGCTTCGGCATTTGTTGTTTAGGGGGGAAGCAAACAGGTCGCAGCAAGGCCTGCCCCAGTGACGGAAGATTTGAGCCACTATAATCGGTCGAGGGACCACTTGTGAGGCATCAATATGTTCCTGCTCAGATTGTCTGCAATAAGACTGGAGCTCCCAGGAATGTGCATTGCTATGAGAAAGTGGTTGAAAGGCATCGCCCAATGCCATATTCTGATGGCTTCCCGACATAGGGGGTAAGATCTGGTTCCGCCTTGTTTGCTGATGTATCAGACGACTGACATGTTGTTCAACTGAATTGCAATCGTCCGGGAAGGGATGGATGTGTGGAACGCTTGCAGCGCTAAGAGAACTGCCCTCAATACTAGGACATTTATGTGCAAATTGGCCTCTATGGGGGACCAAGTGCCTTGGACCATCCTTCCCTGGAAACCCCCCCCCAACAGGGAAGCGTCCATTGTCACTGTGGCCTTGGGCTGGGGAAGACCAAATCGTCGACACCAAAGATTTGTTTCTGGCTTCATCCACCACAGCATTTCATCCTTGCAAAGATTTGTAAGGCATATCATGTGGTCGAGTGGGTGGGTTAAGAGCGACCATTGTGATGAAAGTAGCCACTGTAATAGTCTCATGCGCAACCTCGCCAGGGGTACTAAGGTAATGGTTGCTGCCACAGAGCCTAATAGTTGTAGTACTAGGTGTGCTGGTAAAAAAGTCTGTGAAATGAGAACTTGAATCTGATTTCTTATTTTTGAAAGCCTGTGAGGAGGAAGGGAAGCTTGACAGGACATTGTGTCGAAGATCACTCCAATGAATTCCAGTGTTCTCGTTGGAGACATGTTTGAGTTTTACATGTTGATCGTGAAACCTAGGTGAAGAGCAAGGCCTTGAGTGTAAGAGAGATTGAGAAAGAGAAGGTTCCTGGTTGTGGCGGTGAGGAGCCAATCGTCTAGATATGGGAACACCTGGAATCTTTGTAGTTGGAGATGAGCTACTATGACTGCCATACATTTGGTAAACACTCTGGGGGCTGTCTAGAGACCAAAGAGCAGTACCCTGAACTGGTAGTGATTGGCTCCCAGCTGGAAGCAAAGAAATCTCTGGGAGCATTTGTCCATCTTTATGTAATAATATGCATCCTGGAGGTGTATAGAGCACATCCAGTTG
This sequence comes from Protopterus annectens, assembly GCF_019279795.1. Classification (NCBI taxonomy): domain Eukaryota; kingdom Metazoa; phylum Chordata; order Ceratodontiformes; family Protopteridae; genus Protopterus; species Protopterus annectens. Next base: position 299,021,037 of record NC_056745.1, read on the forward strand.
TCCTTCCCCAGAAAGGGGAGAATGGATTGCACCATAATCATCTCTAATTTTTGAGGTTTGATGAATTTGTTTAGTAGGCTGAGACCCATGATTGGTCTCCAGTTCCCTGTCTTTTTTGGCAATAAAAAGAACCTTGAGAAAAAAAATAATCCTATTTGGTCTGGTGGGACTGGTTGGATGACTCTTTTTCTTAGCAGCATTTTGATTCCCAAGGCTGCAGCATCCCTCTGACCAGGTGGAATGTCGGGGATTCATTTTATGGGTGTGGGAGTGAGATCGAATGGGATATGATAGCCTCTGGATATTATTCTCTGCACCCATGAATTTGTTATGAGTTGCCAGGCTTGTAGGTGCAGGCAGAATCATCCCCTGACTGCTTCCAGAGGAAAGCAATTGGGCCACTGCTCAGGAGCACTGGAAGGGTCATCCAGAGAATGAATCCTTAGTACTCTGATTGTGCGGACACCCTCTGCCCTGAAAGGGCCGTCTTCCGGATGAGTTGCCCCCTCTGCCCCAGGAGGATTGCTCATTACGATTGTCATGAAAAGATGCGTGGGACTTTTTGAACCACAATTTTTTCCCTGTCTGATTCATGAAGTAGGATCTTAGGGAGGGGGCTAGAAAAATGTATGCCCACAGAAGACAAGGTCTTTCCATCTTTCTCACTGTGTGATAGCGTGTCTCTTACTTTGGGACCAAAGAGGGAAGAATCTTCAACAGGCACATTGACAAACGAAGATTTGAAAGGGTCTGTGAAGTTACAAAAACCCATCCAAGCATGCCATCTCATGAAGATGCATGATACAGCTGCTCGAGCTGCCCCCTAAGTAGTGTGAGAAATCAAGTGCATCAATGAGTTCAAGATGTATTCTAGGGTAGCTATCTGGGGGGCAACAATATCACGCACCTCCTCAGGCAGTACCCCCATCAAAGAGGCAGACATTTCTGAGATTAGGTCTCTTTGGAGGTGAGTAAAGTGTGCCAGGTAATTTAGCGACTGAATAGCAAATGTCACTAAAGCAAAGGTCTGCTTCCCCAGTCTGTCCAAAGCCTGAGACTCTCTGTTCGGGGGATGAACAGTGGAACTATCTTCTGCCAGTTCCCTCTTAGTGGACACCGCCATGACCATGGAATCTACAACTAGCTGTTTGGACCAGTTGAGTTGGTCTTCAGGCATGGAAAAAAATTTATTGGGCCTCTGGGGGACAGGTTCTATGTTGTGTGGAGCCTTCCAGGCATGCTGTACAATAAGCCTAATGAGCTCGCCTGGGGTCACCCAGGAAGTAGATGGTCGAGCATGGGAAGCCTTCAACAGCAACGATTCCTCCGAAGGGTTGGAGGACTTCAAATCTCCCCTCTGCTTGAGGATTTCGAGAATGCCTCCAAATGAGACGTCTTCCGGGGAGACCATGGGGACCCTTCTCCCTCATCATAATCAGTGTCTTTGGTGATGGATTCCTCAGGGGAATCAAGATGCTTCCTCTTGCAAAGCTTCTTCCGGGATGTCTCCCCAGTGGGTCTTCTGAGGAGGACTCCGGAGAAAGGGTTCCCTTCAAGGGAAGGTCTTGTGCTCCCATGCCCGGGATCCTAGAGTAGGAGGTTGGGCAGCTGCATGTTAGAGGAGGGTTCTGGTTCCAATGCCAATAGTGCCGACTGTGAGCTTGTTGAAGTGAGGACCCTGTCCATCACATGGGAAGCAGGCCCATCCAAGGAGGGATGGAACCCAGAACAGAGAAGGACAACCGTGGAACTGGGGTCACACCCAACCCCGACGAGCCTACCTCCAGGTGAGGAGCTCTGAAAGGACTGGTAGCTGCCAGAAGAGCCGGAACCATAGACGGCACCACAGAAGCAATTGCCACCAAACTAGGTGTTACAGTGCTGACAGCCCAATCACTGCTCTGAGGGTGCACCAGTTCTGAAGGAGCCATGGCACCAAGAGTTATTGATGCCAACAGGGAAGTCTCCACTGTCAGAACTGAGACAGAATGCACTGGGATGGACATCGGTACTGAAATCTCCGAAACCTGGGAGGAGGATAAACAGGTGAATATGCCAGAAAAGCTTCCATTGCAAGAGGGAGGAAAGACATAGTCGGGGTCGGTAAGTCTCTAGCTGCCAAAATCTGGTCCACAACCATCACTATATCTTGTTCCGAAAGACTCCTGGTGGATCTGAAGGAAGCTGCCGATGGAGATTCTGGTTTTTCATTGAATGGGCTGAATTGTTGCCTTAAAAAAGGGTCATAAGATGGGGACTATGTTGTTCTGGCAAGGTGTTCAATCTTTGGAACCGCAGGTGTCATCATAGGTGGAGCCATGTAAGACATCATTACCATGGCCGGGGATGGTACCGATGCTGGTACAGAAGTAGGAGCCTGTGTCATGATCAAAGTCAGCACCAAGGGAGGAGACATAGACCCTGGTGATGAAGCTGTCTGCGCCAAAGGAGCAGAAAAAGTCTTGTGTTGTCTCGGTTCTGAAGAGGACAGAGATGTCGGCACCAAGTGACTCCGTTTTTCTTTATTTTTTTTGTACATCTTTTTGTTTAGAAGGTGGTGAGACCTCCATCCCAGAGAGAGCCTCCGAGAAGGGTGATTACAACATACCCTTTAGAATGAGTTTTTTTCTTGCATTCAGCTAACGTATGGTTGCTGAAAACTAGAACAAATATCACAAGACACATTAATGTGGTCAACGTCTAAACATTAAACAAACCAGGTGTGACCGTCTGAGTTGGGCATCTTATGCCCGCACTTATCACACTGCTTAAAACCTACTTTTGCTTTATCCAACATTATGAAAAACCACACAAACACTATAGTCCTAAACCACAACTATAACTGCCAAAAAACAACAGCAAGAAGTTATAGTAAAGTAGAAGAGTTTTTTTTTTTTTTTTAACAGATAGAAGGAAGGAGTACCAACAATAGTACTAAGAGATACCAAAAATTGGTAAAGGGAGGGGTCTACCAAAGGTAGGAAAGAGAGATAGTACTAACGATGGTATGAAAAGAACTACTGAAGGTAGAGGATAAGGTTTAGTAAGAAAGTACAGAATTTAAAGTCAAAAGAGATAACCTCTGAAAAGGAAAACTGAGCAAAGGAAAGGTAATTAGTCAATAAACCACAAAAAAACACTTCACTTAGCTTGAGGGAAATACTTGGCACATCTGACAAGGAACACAGCAAAATAGATCTGAAGAGAATATGAGAGCGGTAACGTGGCTAGGACTTAGCTGAGAGCTTTTGGCTGGCGCGAGATTGGTACCGGTTGTGTTGGTTCCGAGGATGGCAGTGAAGTCCTATCAGTAAGGAATGAATGAAGATTTACATCAGATTTTATTTTTGCAAGCTGAAAATGGACTTTGTATTCATTTCTGAAAATGTACAAAAATGAATGATATTATAAAAAGACATTTGCTTTTCTGTTGAAAAAATATAAATTCTGTTTCAGTGATCACTGAATAGTAATAATTTTTTATTAATAGTTTCTTGCTTGAGGCAATTCTACATACATTCCGTACTGTAACAGATAAGCAGACAGACATGTATACACATGAACACACACATACAAACAGAAAGACAGAAAACTATAAAGCAGCTAAGACAAGAAGTGTTAGAAGATTATAGAAGAGGGAATAGATCAACAAAAATACTAAGAAAGATAGATGTGATAAAAGAAATGCACAGTATTGGAACAGACCAGGATCTATTATGCACTATTGGAGATAACAAACTAAAAATTTCAAAACAGGTGGACGATACGAAAATAAATCTGTCCCAGAGACTTCCCATACTCTGGAATAAACTACCTATCTATATCAAACAAAGCTTCTCATTAGCACTCTTCAAGAAAAATCTTGATGATTGGATGAGAAATAGGAAATTCACCCTGGGGATCACCTCTGTGGCTCTGCTCGACAGTGGCACAGGGAAATAATTTTCTTGGGTGGCAAAAGCCAGGGTACCTTATTGGCTGGGCTTGTATAGGCTCCAGGGCTGATAGCCTAGTACCTACCTATGAACCTATGAAAAAGCACAAAATAAGCAATTTACTGATGACCCAAAAAAAATTTATAGAGAATTGGGAAATAAGGTAAAAGGAACTGAAAGACCACCAAAAAAAGAGGAAGAAGATACACTTTGGAGAAGTATCTATGAAGATCCTGTGGAACATAACAAAGCTGCTAAATGGATAGAAGAAGTAAAAGAAAGAATAAGAAGTTTAAAGGTACAGAATATAACATGGGATGAAATAACAGCCAGAGAGATTGAAACAAAGTTGAGAAAAACCTCTAACTGGAAAACCCCAGGCCCAGATGCAGTACCTAACTTTTGGCTTAAAGTATTAACTTCTTTGTATGAGGAGTTAGCCATGAGTAAGAACTATTTATATGCGCACCCCGAACAGACACTGCACTGGTTAACAACAGGAAAATTAATGCTCTTACTTATGAGTGAATCTGCAAGCTACCCTAAAAATTATAGAATAATAAAATGTCTTCCAACGACGTATAAACTATACTCAGGAATTGACACTGACAGAGTTTATAGTCATTTAGAAGAAAACTCAATTATGGCAGTAGAACAAAAGGGCAATAAAAGAAAGTCATATGGAACAAAGGATCATTTGTTGTTAAAGTTATACTGGAGAACTGTAAGAAGGGGAAGAATCCAAGTATGGCATGGACTGACTACAAAAAAGCATTTGATAGTATCCCACATTCATGGATAAAAGTGTGCTTAAAATGTATAAGATACAACCTACACTGATGACTACATTACAGTAACCATGAAACAGTGGCAGACTGCTTTGCAATTAAGCCATGATAAAGGACAGATTATTATCCCATAGATAAAAATTCAAAGGGGAATATTCCAGGGTGACTCTTTGTCACTGTTGCTATTCTGCCTTGCCATTAATCCATTAAGCTGTTTACTTAACAGCTTAGGCCATGGCTACAATTTGGCTCCTAGAAAACAACAAAGTCTAATGACTTATCTTCTCATTGTCAATAATTTAAAACTGTATAGCTCATCAGATGAGGAACTGAAAGCACAGCTGCAGGTTGTCAAAACTTTTTCAGATTATATTGGAATGTCATTTGGTCTTGATAAATGTGCAAAAGCAACCTTTAAAAAAGGAAAACTGCCGCACCAGGAATACATCAGTTTGGGACAAGAATGTGATATAAAAGAACTTGAGCAAGACAGAGTTTATAAATACTTGGGAATTGATGAAGGATCATCAATAAAACATGAACAAATGTGAATAAAGCTTAGTAAGGAGTACTTTGTAAGACTTAAATTAATCCTGAAAACAGCATTGACATCTAGGAACACAATCCAGGCCATAAATCAATTTGCTCTTCCAATCCTAACTTATAGTTTTGGAGTGATTGACTTGCCCCAAAACGTGTTGGATAGATCGGATATTAAAACAAGAAGGATACTTCATGCTCACCAAATGATTTATAAAAATCAGTGTATACCAAGATTATATATTCCCCCATTCTGAAGGAGGGATGGGCCTCCTTAAAATTGATTACATGTATAGATCTGCAATCGTGGTACTCCACACATATCTACTGACCTCACAAGATCCAAATGTAGTGACATTTTGAAACATGAGGAGAATAAATCTAAGATGATGTCTCTGCTTAATTTAGCAGAAGCATTTCGACGTCAAGCAGGAATGGAAATCAAACCAGAAGTAGATAAAAAACAGGCAGCAACTGAATATGCTAAAAAACAAAGAAAGAATATAAGGTGAAGGACCAGATGAGAAGGCAAGAAATGTGGAAAAAACATAAATATAGTTGCAAGTATAGAAAACTTCTGGAAGACCCTCATGTTGATTAAGAACGAATGCAGGAATGGTTAAGGAGAGGCGAATTCACATCAAGAAATGAATGGTTACTATTGGCAGCCCAAGATAGTGGGCTACGTACAAGCTGGTTTATAAAATCCATTGAACATGTGGGAGAAACAGACATATGTAGGTTTTGTAAAACCGAATTGGAAACAGTCACACACCTTGTTGCTGGTTGCGACGCACTAATGGCACAGGGACTGTATACTGAGAGGCATAATAATGTGGTGAGAATGTTATACTGAAGATTGTGCAAACATTAAGGTACTGAAGTGGCTGAAAAACACTGGAAACATGAGCCACAAAGAATCATAGAAAATGATGAAGTTTATATCACATGAGATCACCCAATACAAACAGTTCAAAAGATAGATGCTAGAAAATTGGATATAGTGGTCCAAGAATAGAAGACAAAAGTATCATTGATCATTGAAATTGCCACACCTAGTGACTACAGTGTCTTGCTTACAGAGAGACACAAAGTTATAAAATATCTGGATCTGCAGGCAGAAATGATAGCCATGTGGAAGAAAGATACCCAGACAGTTCCAATAGTAGTAGGAGCAACTGGTCTTATAAAAAAGAATTTACAATTGTATTTAGATATGTTACCAATTCATGTAACACAGTACGAATTGCAGAAGGAGTCATTACTGGGCACATTGCAGGTGCTGTGAAGAGCAGATTTGGCTAACATCAAAGAGTGAAACAATACTAATTTCATGAACTTTAATTGTACTTTGACTTAGGAATGGGGTCCATAACTGTCATGGTATTAGGAAAACCAAAAGACTTAGAAAAATTAAAAACAACAGAAATATATATGAATAAGCAACAAAGAAAGAATAAAATATTACTAAAGTGACACCTGGACCTGTTAGAAAAGAATTGAAGAAAAAAGATGTTATTGAATTGGCTATTACTTCAAAACGTGGAATTTTAACTAAAGGCTAGGCCTAAGTGGTGGGGAGCTTTCCTAGATAAAATGGCATTTGTTCTGAAACCCATGTCCTCAATTACAAAAGGCTTGCTTTCAGTGTGACTAACCACTTACACTGAGAGCAGGCTGAGATCTGGTGTTTTGGAATCTGATCCCCTAAGTAAGTCACTTACACTGAGAGCAACTCTTTTGGAATCTGGATCCATGAGTGAGCCTGGGCCTCAGTTTGACCTCGCCCTCCTTGCTGCAATCTGTAGGATGTATTACAGACTTGTGAGTGCTACGTGTAATACTGGCAATGACACTGCATTCTGAATCCTAGTATTATTTGACAATGTTGAATACACATACACACATATATATGCATATATATATATATATATATATATATATATATATATATATATATATATATATATATAGGTTCATAGGTTCATAGGTTCATACTAGGCTATCTGCCCAAGGGCATTTATAAGCCTAGCCCATAGTTATTTGGCTTTCGCCACCCCTTTAGTTTGAATAAAACTATGCCTATTTTTTTGCTGTGCCTCTGTCAAGCAGTGACACTGAAGTAATCCCTGGGGTATATCTGCGATCCCCCATCCATTGGTCAAGATTCCTCTTGAACAAGGCCAGCGAGGTGCTCTGCCTCACATGTACCGGGATTTTGTTCCACAGCATAGGGAGTCTCTGGGTGATGAATCTGTCCCTCCAGCATGTTCTATTAATAACCGTGTCAAGGTTTAAGTCTCCCGCCCTTGTGGTTCTGAGGGATCTAGATTTTTTGAGGTGAAGCATATTCATCAAATCAGGGGTTGACATGGCCTTATATGTCAGGCACAGGTCACCTCTGAGCAAGCGGTATGAGACTGAATAGAGCTGGAGTTCTTTCAGTCGGGCAGCATAAGACATATTTTTGAGACCCTTTATCCTTTTGGTGAGGAACTTTTGGGGCCTTTCCAGCTGCTGCAAGTGTCGGGTCAGATACATTCCGAATGGGGCATTGTACTCAATCATAGGTCTAATGAGTGATGAGTACAGGGGACGATGACCTCCCTTGATCTAGATGTGAATCCCTTCATGATCAGGTGGGCAATGTAGAAGGTTTTCCTAACTACTTTAGCAACATGAGTGTCAAACGAAAGGCTACTGTCAACCTGGGTCCCCAGATCCCTGATGACTTCTTCTGTGCTCAGTGGATTGCCACCTATATGGTAGCTAGGGGTAACCTTGTTTTTCCCGAAGGGTATGACTATGCATTTCTTGGCATTTAACTTTAGGCCATGGCTCTGGCACCAGTTATCCGTTTCTGTGAGGCCCTTCTGAAGGATATCTGTGTCAGATGTGTTTTCGACTATGGCCAGTTTGCAGTCATCTGCAAACTTTGTCAGCCATAACCCTCCTGTGTTTGCTTGTACTTCAGAAAAGTAGATGCCGAACAAGAGTGGACCCAGGACTGAGCCCTGTGGGACACCACTTGTGACAGGCTTTGAGTCTGACATGGCTCCAGCAACTCTGACCTTGTGGGTTCTGTCACTTAGCCAGTTTGCAACCCATCTTGTGATGTATGGGTTTACATTCAAGCTGATGAGTTTTTCGATGATACCTGAGTGGGGTATTGTGTCGAAGGCCTTTGCCAGGTCAAGGTAGGCTGTATGGACTGCCTTTCCCTCATCAATGGCCTTGGTGACTGTCTCGAAAAAGTCAACCAAGTTTAAAAGGCATGATCTGCCTTTGACAAAGCCAAACTGGGTTGGATCCAAAGTCTGCAAGTTCCCTATGTCTTTATTTATGAGTTCCATTATGATCCTCTCCATGGCTTTGCAGATAAGGCTTGTCAAGCTAATGGGACGGTAATTTCCAGGGTCGGTGGAGGCACCACCCTTATACATATATATATTAGGCTTAGAGACTTGTACAACTCCCCATCCCCAGTTAACAAAGATTAAATGCCTTCATACTTTTATTCTGTATTTTAAAAGTTTATAATAAAGAGAAATTTCTTTGTATTAGTCTTTTTTTCTGTATAGTACTGTTGCAAAATCATTGGTATGACCATAATGCATGTGCTTGTATTTTTGAAGATATGAAGAAATATAATTTGCTTAAAAAAGTACATTACATTTTAATTCAGTGTGAGTTAAACTGTGTGACTTTAAAGCACCAGTTTCAAAGTCTGGTATCATTTGAAAACAGTCTGTTCATATTGTAATCTACTGCATATAAATGTGTTTCAGTTCGACAAACAAACAAAGAAACAAATAATTAAATAAACAAAAAGATGGAAAAGTATACCCACTGCTTTTACAGCTATTAAGAATGTTTAATTTGCAAGTTTTAACAGCTGAAGGAAAGTGTGCTAATTAAAGCAATCCATGCTAATAAAATATTAACTTTTCTTTTATTTTTTTTTTAGTAAACATGAATTACCAGAAGTAAGGATAGGTTTTGCGATAGTTTATATTGATTAAAAAAAACTTTAATAGTGTTTTGTTTTTGCCCAGAAGATATGTTAAGAAGTAAGCTTTTCATTAGTCAAGGAAGCAATACTACATTGCAGAGGTGTCAGGGAGGGTCTTGGGGGGATAAAGGGGCTAGGAGCAATCGTGAGCTGACAGGAAGATGGATGGCACAAATATGTTGCAATAAAGAAGCATTTTTAATTTAAAAGCACACCAAGAGCATTTGAAAGGAAATAATTTACATCACTTTCTAATTCTTCCTATGTAATATATTGAATGCTGCAGCAATAAAATATTGTTGAAATTAAATATAAGTTTTATTTACATAGCTTTTGCTACTTATATACTGCATAGTTCTAATCAAATTACTTAACTGCATCACAGCTCCCATGTAGTGCATAAAATCATTCACGTCTAATTGGTCTTCTCCAATTAGCAAAAACAAAGAGTTCTTTGCGGGAGGACTGTACCCTGCTAATAGCAAAGCCATGCTTCCTTGCTGCTTAACTAACTCATTTGTTCCTCAGAAGAGAGAGACCCATGGCCTTTTCAGTCCCCCGAGGTAAAAGCCATGTGCACCTCAACCATCTTGCATGTGAAAGGCAAGCAGGCTCTGTCCCTTCACTTCTCCCCTTACCCCATCAAGCTCTTTCAGAGACAAGGCCACTAATCAACCTCAGTTGCTTAAGTCATAGTGAAGGCTCCTTATTGCTATGCCACAGAACCAAACTTTTTAAGCAAAGCCTTAGTTAAATTCATACATTCTGTGGCTTATGGTAAGCATCAAAATGGTCCACCAAAGACTGTTGCAAATTTATAGACTACTACACAATGGGGTAAAACCCTCTATGCTGTAGTGCCCCATTATTTACCCACCATACTTTGTACATGAAGCAAACATGCAAATGACTCTCCCCCAGGATCATAGACAATTCAGAAGCACTGTAGCTGCATACAAGCTGGTTCCAACTATATAACTCATGGGGCTAAAACCATGTAATGACAGTTAGTATAATGCATCTGATCTCACCAATCTCCTTTCTATGCCAATGTGTTGCTCAGCTAACATAAGTGCATATATGAAACATGCACACTTTTTACAGCAAGAAAATCTCTACGAGTTTTTGAGTCCCTTGAGGTCTAGAAAAAACTGTTACTACAGCCAAGCATTTCCCTCTTTCCAGATAGTGGGAGGCAAGCTCCTGATAATGGGATCTCCCACAGCACCAGATCCCTTCATAACTTTAATGTGGTAATTGTCTTTGCTCTGTTGTCATGCCTAATGAGTCAAATATTTTTATGAAATGTTGAGTGGAATGACAGTGGTGCACAACAGGTAGCAGCTACCACTGTATGTTATAATGTGGGTCATACTCTACACTGTAGCTGCTTCCTGCAATGATGTTCAGCATATGACACTGGTCCACAGAGTACAGCAGTGTGCACAGAGTAATATATGCACCACTACACAATTCACATAGATTGTGTCTTCTGTTGCACTGATTACCATTATTCTGACCCACGGATATGAATCATAGATATAGTAGGATGGCATAGTAAACAACATAATGTGCATAATGCTTTTATGCAAGTCCACTAAGTGTTTACAAATCTAGATGTTAGAGAATAAACAAATGCGTCTGTATGAATTCTCAATTTCCCAAAGTATGCAGCAACTGAATAAATCAATACAAGTTTTTTTTTTTAAATCATGCTTCCTGTAGTCTAGGGTTTGAGTTCCTCAGCCTCCATTTGTTACTGTGTGACCTATAGTTCAGTCACTTAACTAGACAGTGCTTCCCTCAAGATGGGCATTTCTGTCCAGTGAGCTTACCCAGTTAACAGTTGTTTTGTTTAAAGCACTACATGTAGCAAGCATTTCTGTCATTTTAAAAATTATTCCATATATTCCAAGGGTTTACATGAAGTGCCAAGACATAGCATGACACTACGTATTTCAAAGTAACCTAAGCAAGCACACTAAATATGCTCATAAACATAGAATCTCTCTCTCTCTCTCTCTCTGTCTCTCTCTCTCTCTCTCACACACACACACACACACACACACACACACACACACACACACACACACACACACTATTCACACTCTATTCCCATGACTTAAGAGGTTCCCAGGTTTCCCTACAGCTCAACATATTACAAATATCTTTATGTTCTATGCACAGAAGAAGTGGGTGAAACTTTTATCAGACATATAGAATCCTGTCAGCATCCATTACCAACACAATAAACTGACCCTCAACCTAAACTAGTCACTGTAAACTAAATTGTGCACTTCACAGCAGCAGTAATATTTATGACCAAGTGAACAATCCCATCATATTCTGCAGATATAACAGAGTTGATTTTTGTGTCATTTTGTATGATTCATTCCTATGGTTCATATACTATGCTCCTCTGTAAAATAGGCTTCTTAAATCTCCCAAACTCCTAAATTTTGTAACAAATCAAAGAATATACATGACTGGGTTGAAGAGTCAGAAACCTTATTAGTTTCAGTTCATATCCAAAAATACCATTTTAATCCTGCTATAGATTACATGAGTATACAGACAGGACATCAGGTGACCGACCAATCATCCAAAATCAATAAAAAAAGTGTTGACCACACTGAAACATGTTATAAAGACAACAACAAGCAGTGTAAATTAGGAAGTAAAATGATTTGGAAAAATTTTCTCTGTAGTTCTGCTTAAAATGGACTGTCAATGCCAAACATCAATGCCAAACACATATAAAGTTAACATAAATCATTTTATGCTCTTGGGCTTCACTTTCCTATGATAAAGGCAAACATTTGGTCTGGAATAATTAGACTCTCAAAATAAGTGGCCAGCATTACACCTCTGCAATATTTTCTTGTCTTGAATAACAGTGAGTGTAAAACACCTGCCATAAAATAATGGGTAGGGTGGAACAAAACGATATTTGCTGAAACCATTTAAAGACGTGTAAAATGATAATGCCAACATGCAACATCTACTTTAGAATAAGCTAATGTAATTCAAAAATGCATAAGTGATTAATATATAGTTTACTTTCATAATATGCTAGAAGTATATCCAATTGTTGACCACTTGGCAGATGATGGCCAAAACTGATGACTACAACAGAAGGCCTTTGTATATATTGCCTTAGTCAAGCAGTAACAGAGGCATTTATGTCAAATCTCATTGCAATGCAATATCTTATTGCAATGGACTATTACTAATATTCCTGAGAGATTCTCACGGGCAGCTCTTCCTACTCCACAGTTTAGTGATCACTGTACCATCATTGCATACTTCCTTGCTAAAAGGCTCAGAACACATAGAACAATGCTATCTTTGAGTTATTTTAGGTAAAGTCAACCCGCTGACTGGCACAGACTGACTGGACATTTTATAATGTCACAAGATGGCTATGACATTATTGTCTAATACCTGATGACCATCCTCTTACCTCATAACAAATACTACATACGTAGGGGTGTAACCAGACATTTATAAAGTGTACACATTAGGATTCATATTCATCCTCCCCACAAAAAGGGTATGCCATGTCACAACCCACAGTAAACAGCGGAGACATACTGCATTTTACCAATGTGATGATGATGTACACAGCAACTATCCTTCTGATGTTCAAGGATTTTTTTATTGCAGTTAATTAACTTCTTGGTCACATCAATACAGACTGGCTTTTGGGTACAGAGCTGTTGCCATGGGAAGCCTAACTTTGTATTTAACAAATGTTAACATTGTACCCTCTCAGGTAAAAATGAAATACACCTAAAGCAGTCCTGTGATAAGTAAGAAACTCAAGCCCTTACATTTTTTTAATAGGCAGATACAGTTTTGTCAAACATTTATTGAAATGCATTTTAAAATGAGACACATTATTCAAATGTCACTGCATTACAAATTGTCAAAATAACTTTTATGAATAAAATACTCGTTCTGCTAAATTATTTTTCATTATCATCAGTAATATAAAACATAATTCAACAAAATGATATTTTATTTAACACATTAGTTTGACAATTTCTAATGCAATTACATTTGAATAACAACCGAGTATCAGCAAAGACTAAATGCAAATGTTACCATTTACCACATATGCATTCAGTCATGTTTGCTATATTAGCAATCATATGCAGACAACTGACTCAGGGAGTTACACTTGATTAATATCTGCAGCATAGCTCCCAACCAATCAGGGACAAATCTCTTCAAAATCAGGGACAAATCCAAAATAATCAGGGACAATCAGTGACACTTAAAAATATTAGCACTATTAACTTGAGACAATGACAGAATAAGAGAATGTGAATTAATATATAGTTTCTGAAGTAAAAGAAGTATGTAAACTCTAATTACTGTCATTATTATAAAAGATTAACTCATCACCTTTTCTCCAAAAGTCACCAGTTTTAGGAGGGATTAGGAGGGACAGAGATAAAATTTGAGTTAAAATCAAGAATGTCTCTGAAAATCAGGGACCGTTGAGAGGTATGATCTGCAGCTCCTTCTAGTTTGCATTCATTCTTGCACAACCTTTACAAGTTTGGGTGCACAAAAGACACAGTGAAAGGAATAACAATCAAGAAGTACTTTGCTTCCTTAAGCAGTGACTGAGCCCACTGAACCACAAAACCGAACACCACCCACAATGAATTGCAGCAGCAAATATACCTGCACACCCAGAAAGAAAGAATTGACACCAAAATATAAAATAAAATATTACAAAATTTAAGGTATTTAGAGGGACGCATATAAATACAAAGCTAATAACAGCACTCATCAGAAGGCACACACAGGATTGATTCTGATCAAATTATATACAAGAAAATAGAAAATAATGCAATTATTGACTCCTTTTTGTTTTGTACTCTTAACCTCATTTACAGGATGCAACAAAATCAGAAGAATAGATGAGTGAAATAAGGATTGGAAGGTCTTTACAAGACAATGAGATAATGAATTAAGAAATAAAACTTTCAGGTCAGGATCTGGCTGCCTGACATCTGTGGATCCTTTCACTGGTTGTTATCTGCTTTCGAGAGGTAGAGCAGCAGGATATGGAAATCTGGATGTACCAAGCTCTTAACCTCCAAAATCAATGACAGATTTTAAATATTGCTTTTATGAACTTGGGATTGGTAAAATAACATGTTTTATATTAATATTTATCTTCTGAAGGGTATGAAGTCTGAAATTCAAATATCTGTCATTAATTATTGACTTTAATTCTCAATGATTTGCCAGAAAACTATACAGTTTATGGGGAATAGACAAAAAATATGAGGCAAAGATCTGGACATTCTGTGAAATTCTTGACCATTAATTGGCTGTGTTTACTTTTAAACCACCTCCATGGAGTTACTCCTACAGTAGGCGTAACATTTTGTGGTAACACAGCAATGTTCGTTATCAATTAATCACACAATTACCAGGTGAAAAAAGGGTAATAGTTGCCAACTTAGGTGTATTTTAATAATATAAGAAACAGCCAGCAATACCTCCCATGAGCCAGCATTGGTTCTGCTCTTGTTTCATTTATCCACTGCAAATGTCTTCACTATGACCAGTACCTCCCCCAATTAATTTCAGAGTTAAAGTTTGCAGTGCAGTAAGTAGCTTGATCACTGTCACTGCTGCTTCTCACTTTACACTATCTCGACTACTTCACACATCATACAAAAGAAGGGATCACTGATGGCCCCAAGGTGTAAGTTCCAGTGTAACAAGCAGTCCCAATTCAGAGCATGTCAGGTCACCGAAGGTAGTTTTAGTGATCATAAAAACAGTGAGGTTAGTTTGCCAAAACTACATTCACTGAAAAAGATGTTTGCCTCTTTCTCCACTGTTGTGCAACCCCAGAGATGGTATACATATGTTCGGCGAGTGTGGAGTGGGTGCAGAGGGTCTTGACCCCTGAAAAAAAAATTCCTGAAGATGTTCACTGAAGGTAGTTTTGGTTAACATTTTTGGTGTTCTATGTTCACTCTTGACTGCTGATTGCTCAATCCTGAGGAGGGAAAATTGACAGTCAAAGTGGAAAGTCTTCAGGACTTTCTTGCCTAAAAGTTAAGGGGTAGTGTACTCAGTCTGAACTACACAAACAAGAAATAGCCACCAAATTATTTCCCAGTAATAAATATATACAAATACTAGGGGGATGGAACGTGGATGCAGCTACTGCCACAGTTAGGAATTTGTACGTCTACTGTTACGGGTAAGTGCAATTTACACAACTGTCCTATGCTCATCATTCGAATTGCTACAGTAAGTTTTAAACTATAGTAGTTGATTACAAAACCTTATCCAACCTGGGGGGAAGAATGATATGGATCCAGGAGCCCCTGGAAAATGGTCCAAGCAATTTAGTCATGAATCTAGAAAAATAATCCAGATTGTAATACCTTGTAAGGGTATGTGCAGAGAAACATATAGTTGCCTCTATAGTACTTCTAGAGTCCGCACCTATGCAAAATGGCATTGAACAAGACAAGGCCCTCATAGAGTAAACTTTGATAGTTCCTGGAACTGGCTTACAGTGATAGGCACAGCAAAAGGCAATAGCCAAGGACAATCATCTGGAAATAGTCTATTTTGGCATGGGTTGTCCTTTCTTAGTGCAATCATAAAAGAAAAATAAAATAATAACTGATCTAAGGAATTGGTTATTAAGATAGTACCTGAGCTGCTATGCACATCTATTGTATATGGAATCTTTTCTCCTTGGTTCTAAGGCTCTGGATAGAATACTGGAAGATTGATGGCTTGATTCAAAGTGAACTCCGAAACACCTTTGGGTATGAATGAGGGATTGGTTTTTAATAATACCCTGTCCCTATTGAAGGCAAAATAGCATTCATTCACCATGAGAGCCTGCAAATCAGATACTTTTCTTACAGATGTCAGAGCAATGAGAACAATCTTCCATGTAATCAACCTTAAATATGCAAGATGTGCAGGTTTAAATGGAGACGTGATTAACTTTTCCACTACAAAGTTAAGATCCCAGAAAGAAGCAACTTGTTTGCCTGGAAGTTTAGGGTATAACACTCCACTCAGAAAATGTTTTATTAAAAGTACTGAAGACAGTGGAAGAGCCATGGGCAGATATACTGAAATGGCAGCAAGATGTACCTTGGTAGAGGAGTATGAAAAGCCAGATGCTAGTAATGCACACAAATATTTGGGTACCAGGGCTACATAATTTCTGATAGAGGCCTGGTTATTGCCTAGGCACCAACTGCAAAATCTCTTCCACTTGCCAATATAGGATTTGCTAGTAAGGTATTCTTGCCTCCTTAAGTACTTGCAGCACATCTGAAAAGGTGCCAACAAGGAATTACAACTGAATCATCCAGATAGTTAGTTGAAGATATTTGAGAGTGGGATGTAAAAAAGTCCCCCTCTCTTGTGTGAGTAAGTCTAGTTTATGAGCAAGCTCCTAATAACAGCCCTTAGCCAATTCCATAAGAAGGAAGAACCAATGTTGACTGAACCAAAAGTAGATCACGTCAATTATTTTTGGAGAGTCCTTCTGAATCTTCTGAAATACCCAGGATATCAATGAAAAGGGTGGAGATGCATAAAGAAATATACCCATCCCTGGGAATGAGAAGGCATCTGTTACCCACTCCTGTTTGAAAGGAGTCTTGGAGCAGAATCTGTTGGTTCATTTATTTTGAAAGGAGGCACACAGATCTGGTAACCATCTGAAATGTTGGGAACCGCTAAACCAAATCCTGAAGCATGGAAACTGAATGGCCAAAAAAGAAGACTTGCATGCGTCTCATCTGAGATGGCCTTTTCTAGGAATATTACCTTTTCTCTGATGTATGGCAATCTTGGAGTTGTTATATATAAGTTCACAGGTTGTGGGGTGCTTTAAATTAGAAGAGTGACATTCGAGATTTTCTCTTCTCCTGGATTTTTGGTCTTTTTTTTTTTTTTTTTTTTTTTGCATGTTGGCACTAGGCATTTCAAGAGCTAACATTTCAACAGGGAGCCAACAGATTTATTTGAAGTGTTTCATAAAAATGGATCAATTCCTGGAAGACCCTCTCATTAAATTTCCATGCATAAGGGTCTGTCCTGGTCCTGCTCAGCTTGTCTGCCACAATGTTTTGCCACAATGGAATGTAGGATGCTTGGAAGGTTAAAGAGATCTGAAGAGCTATCTCTCAAGCAATCATAGCCAGACTGCATAGAGAGTACAAACTTGTACTCTTGCCTGTTGATGAACCACATCACTGTGGTGCTACTGGTAGTCACCTAGAGAGGTCCTGGGTACCGTAGATGATGAAGAGATTCTAAGACATGGATCACAGCCAACATCTGCTTAACATTTATGTGCTTTGGTCTTTCAGAGGAATCCCACAGACCTTACACCTTTACTCCCCAATGTAACTGACCTTCAAGCAAAATCTAACGTGTCATTACTTACAGAATGGCTTGTAGGTAGAAGAAAAAATGGGCAACCTGCATTTTCTTGTATTTGTAGACCCCACCAGTGCAGTTCCTTTTTACAAAGCCCTAGACTGGAATCCAAAATTCCAGAGGATACAAAGGTTCGGTCCATGTGTGTGTTTTTAGAAAATACTGAATGTTTCTCATGTGTAACCTGAGAAAAGGAATCATAAGAATCATAAGTGTCATGAACCCCATGATCCTCAGATACTCTCTGGTTGAAGTCTGAAACTAAGTTGAGAAACTCAAGGAAGTTTCCAGATAAAAATCTGCCTTCACCTGTATCAAAAATGTCTTTTGCTACAGGGTGTCTATAAGACATCCTAGAAAGACAATCTTGTGTGGTGGGGTCAAGGAGGATTTCTGAATATTTATCTGGAATCTCTTATTTGGTCAGAACAGCTAAAACCCATATTAATGACACATGATACCAGGGAAAAGACTCTGCAAAGATAAGTAAGTCATCTAAATGGTAAAAATATGAATGCAATTCAATCTGCAATGAGCTATGACTGGAGATAGACACTTTGTAAACACCTTTGGAGCAGCAGATATCCCAAAGGGTAATGCAAAGAACTGATAATGTGACCCAGAGACAGGATATCTGAGACATTTCCTGAAGCTGTTGGCTATTGTAATGTGATAGTATGCATCTTTTATGTTACCCTAAAGCTTTCCTGAGGAATGAGAGGTAACAGAATCTGAAGGGTCAACATCTTGAATGTTGGCACTTTTGCATACAGGTTTAGGAAGTATAGAACTAGAACTGGTATCCAAGACTTTCTTTGGTACCAGAAACACTCTAGAATAGAAGCCTTTACCCATTCAATTTAGTGGAACTGGTTTATGACTCCTAGAATGTGTAAGTGATTCATAACTTGTGGAAAAAAGTCTATCTCATTTGGAGGGTTGGGAGGAACTCTCTTGAAAGAAGGCATTTTTATCCAGTGCCAATTGTATCTCTCATGAACTACATTTAACACCCATGAGTTTGTCACAATCTGTTGCTAAAAGGGAATGTACAGAGCCAGCTGTTGGGACAGGTTTTGTGAGATTAGGGCAAGAGAAGAGTGGATTGGGGGTGCAGGAGAATTGTAGTACAGTCATTATGAAGTTACAGACTGTCCCTTTTTAGGAGAGGATTATTGTCTCCCACCCCCACCTGCCATCTGTTTTTGTTTCCTTGTTTGGCTTAAGAAGGCAGGGATTGCTTGTTTTGTTTCTTAGTGGGTAGGTGAAAATCTTAGAAACTCCCTGAATTAATTTCCCTTTGTCATCAAATCATCAAATTGCCTGAGGATCTGAGTAAGAGATGGGCCAGATAATACCTACTTATCCAAATCTGAATTCAAAATTTCAGACTTTACGTCATATGAAAACTTTTGGTTACATACGCAGGCATACCTCCTCAAAACAGAAGCAGAAGCTTTAGACTCAGTATCTACACAATCATACATATTTCTTAAGACATGCTCAGATACTTGAAAAATGTCAGAAACAATATAATTGAGACAGGCACTACTCTCAGTGGTACGAGCTAGATCCATCAAACTGTGTGTAGAAAAAAGCATAAACTTCCACAAATGAGTTTGATAGTTAAGAATACTATACACCAAAGGGCAAAAAGAAAAAAAAATAGTTTTACCAAATCTGTCCTAAATATTCCCCTTTTTATCCATAAGGGAAGTGATGGATTATACCAGGACCCCATTACCTGTTGGCATAGATATCGAGATTGCTGCAAGGTCAGACTTAAGGTAAGGACACAAGTGCTCATCTTTTTTTTTTGGGGGGGGGGGACCTGAAGATTGTGAATTAGGGTTGTTACAGGCATCATGTTTATAAATCCTCCAAGGCTGGCATGAGAAGAGAAGGAATAGATGTAGAATGAGGAATATTAGCTTAAAAGATATCATAATCTCTCTTCCATTCTGATGGGTCATCCATTTTTTCTTATAGAAAAACCTTCATTCATCCTGGCACTAGTCTGACAAAAAAAAATTCCTTCAAAAGAGGCTGTGAGGATCAGGTTTCCCCTTGCATCAAAGGTTTGAGCTTGCAGATCTACAGGGGATGAGGCCGTCTCTCTGCCTGTGTCACAATTATCTGACATGTCTTCCTCAGGAACATTTCTACTGATCTGTCTGTAACAATTTCTTGGCTAAGGTAAGCAAATCATATTTATTCATAGATACTATGTCTTCTAAAGAACAACATTTAAATGTTTGTTTTTTCTTTACAGGTATCTGCAATGACTTGACTTATAGAAGGAAGAGTTGCCCCATCAAGTAGTATCCATCAAGTGTTATCGTTCCTGGACACATCAATCAGCATCCCTCAATATGTCTCCATGTCTCAGTACAGATGGCTTTCCCATTCCCATTTCAGACACTAGAACAGCAGAAGAGGATGTGCCTGTCCCCCAGTTCATGGTGGCTGAAAGGACTATACCAGTAGGAGTTACAGAGATAAGTGAGTGGTCTAAGAAATGATTACTGGCCACTATAGAGTTAACAAACATCATCTGAGGTGAAGACTGAGCTCACAAAGTCAGAAAGGGCTCTCTAGTAAGTTGTTTTTCTTTCTATAACCTATGGAAATCATACCAGCAGGAACAGGGTATATATCCACAATGGGACCAAGAAGAATGCTTCGGATGCAGTCAGAAAAACTGGAACAACTCAGTCAGAAGATAAATGGTCAAATAGTTTGCATAAATGTAAGGCTTACACCTTCACACACACACAGAGTCCCCAAAACACTGTAATGCATAAGCAGTACACAAAATTCCTTTCAGAAACCCCTTCAGAATTAATTTAGTCTGAGAGAAAAAATGGCAGATAGGTTCATCACAGTTAATGCAAGCACTATTGAAATCAATGTACTCCATGCCCAAATAGAACACTTCCCCGTGCAAATCTTCACTTTAAATAAACAAAAGTTTACAAAAGCAGTACATTTGTCTCAAAACAGGCCCCTAAATTAGCCAAAGATAAAAATAGTGGTCACTGACAGGAACCTTTTGATAGTAAAGAAGTACTGAGTTTTTTAAAGGGACAGAACTGCTAATAAAGATACAAGCAAAAACATGTTTTTTTTCTTTTTTTAACTAGCATCTATCTATCTATCTATCTTTCTAACTATATACATCTATGTACATCTATAATTACACTTTCTGTGTTGAAGGGTTCCCCCAAGGAGACTTACCTGCCAGAAAGGAGCTGATGTACCAGATGATGCTCTTGTGAAGCCTCTGAACTGCTTCTTCATGAAGTAGCAATAAAGTACTAAAGATTTTCCACTCTGACTGCTGATTTGTCCCTCCTCAGTGCTGCTCAGTCAGCAGCCAGAGTGGAATTGTGGGAAGTAGCCAGTGCTTTTGGAAGCTGGCTGGATGTTGTGCCTTGGGCAAGACACAAGCCATATAGCCTACAAAGTGATGGGAATGATGAAAATCAAACTTTATGCATTATATGCCTATTTAATTGCAACTTACTGTGGTGCCTCAAATCATTTTTTTTTATTTTAGAATAGTTTTCTTTGGACTCCAACAGCTACCCCCTCTTCAGCAAACGTATACTGAAATCAGTGCAGTGCATATGCCTCCTGATGTCCTTCTACATAAGATAGCTCAACAGGTCAACCGTCAATCAACCCCGTGGTAAAGCCTGGAAATCAAGCATCAGTTTGCTGCATGGAAAAATTCTGGAAAGCTCACAAGCTACTTAACTATCAGTTTCCTCTGGTTTGCATGCTGCTGTATCAAGAATAAATGTAAAAAATCTTCTCAAGAAAACAAAAAACTAATTTCAGTCTCAACAGCTCAACATATAGCACACTCATCTTTGGTAATAAGAGTAGAATGCTATAGGTTTTATTTCTAAACCAGGTCATTGGATTCATTTTTCTCCACAGTAACAGTGTAGTGCAGCATAAGGAGAGTTCTGTACTCCTGAGTGTGTTGTCCTTTGAATGTGATGTTAAACCAAGGTCCCATCAACCTGAGTTAGTGGTAGCTCAGGTGGATATAAAAGATCCCATTACACTTAATGAAAAGAATAAGGAAAGTTCCCCAGTTTCCTAGCCAAATTTGCACTAGTTAGTACAAATGCAACCTTGGCTCTCCCATTAAAAGAGATCTAAAAAGTGTAAATAAGAAGTTATGTACTCACCATAACATTCCATGTGAGTTGTTCCATCTCGTCTTCATTCCTTACTGATGGGTTTGGAGCCGACACAGCTGTTAGCAAAGCTCAAGGTTTACCAGTAGCTCGAGACCAAGTCCCTTATCCCATGATGCACTGCTGGAATTACCTCAGTTCTTGTTTGCTGCGTGTACCATATCCCTGTGAGAGAACTACTCTCCCAAGAGAGAGAAGGATTGAATAACCAGGATGAGATCAGCTTCTAGGTCAACTATCAGCCAGGTGGGGGATGGAGGGAGGGGCGTAAGAATGAAGGCGAGATGGAACAACTCACATGGAACGTTATGGTGAGTACATAACTTCTTAATGTGAAGTTGTTCAATCTCACCATTCATTCTTTACTGATGGGTAGCATCCCTAGTACCCTGAATCTTGGGTGGCTTATGGGAGTACATTCTTCAGGACCGTAGACCCAAAGGAAGCCCTGTCCCTGGAGGCCTTATCAACTTTGTAATGAGTGATAAAGATATGAGGTTTAGACCAAGTGGCTGCAACACAAATGTTATCAAGGGGTAATTTGTCTTGAAATGTGGAAGATGTAGAAACTGCTCTGGTAGAATGAACTTTAATCTTGTGCAGTAAGGGCATATTAGCAGCTGAATAAAGAAAAGTGATACAATCAGATAACCATTTCAAAAGCACTGTTTTAGCCACTGGTCTACCTTTTCTGGCTTCATAGAAAGAGATAAAGAGCTGGTCTGATTTTGTAACATCTTTTGTTCTGTCCAAATAATATCTGAGCTGTCTGTGAATGTCATGTTTGTGCAGCATGTATTCTAATTTGTTGGAATGGTTAGGGAAGAAGACTGGCAACTCAATGACTTGGTTGATATTGGATTCAGAACAAACTTTGGACAAAAAAGAGGGGTTTGTCCTAAGAGATACTCTATCAGCATGAAAAATCAAATAAGGAGGGTTGATAGATAAGGCTTGAAGTTCTGACACTCTGTGGGCAGAAGTAATAGCCACCAGAAATATGGTTTTCCATGATAAAAATGATGCTGGTTCAAATGGGCGAAGAATCATGCGAGACAGCATAAAGTTTAGATTCCAAGGAGAATAAGGAGTTTTCACTGGAGGCCTCATGTGGAAGGTCCCTTTGAGAAAGGCCTTGGACAACTTGTGGGACATTATGTTTAGCCCGTCCACTCCAAGATGAAAGTTAGATATAGCAGCCAACTGGACCTGAACTGTAGCAGCTGCAGCTCCTTCATTAAAAATCATAGTCAAGAATTCTAAAATGGATGGCAAGGGGGCTTGATGAGGATCAATGTTCTGCTTAGAAGCCCATATGGAAAATCTCTTCCACTTACTAAGATATAGTCTGCTGGTGGACGGCTTATGAGATGATAAGAGGATCTGTCTTGTTTCATCAGACAGATCATGAAGCCTGGCTATGATGGGAACTGGAACAGCTAAGCTGTGAGCTTCAGTGACTGCAATGAGGGATGGTGGTCCCCCGACGGATGTGTCTGTAGGTCTGGAACTGTGTCCAGAATCCATGGATCCTCCAATAGATGATGATGAAAGAATGGGAACCAAATCTGCCGAGGCCAATGTGGGGCTATGAGGATGATAGTCCTTCCCAGCAGCATTGCTTTCTGTAGAAGTCAGGGTATAAGAGGGATTGGAGGGAATGCATAGAGGAGACCTGGGGGCCAATCGTGTATGACTGCGTCTCTCGGGGGTTGTCCTGGAGAGGGAATCAGGGCAAAGTAGCTTCTGCATTTCATGTTGACATGACTGGCAAAAAGATCGCAGCAAGGCTGGCCCCATTTGCAGAAAAATCTGTCCGCAATCTCTTGTTTGAGGGACCACTCATGTGGCAACAGAATTGCCCTGCTCAGTTTGTCTGCTATCATGCTGGATCTCCCCGGGATGTGCATTGCCAACAGAAAGCACTGGGAGGAGACAACCCACTGCCAAACGCTGAGGGCTTCTCAGCAAAGGGGGTAAGACTTGGTCCTGCCTTGCTTGTTCAAATACCAGACTACCGACATGTCTGTCTGTACTGCAATCGTCACTAGAGAAATAGAGTCCTGAAAGTACTGCAATGCCAGAAGTACTGCTCTCATCTCCAGGACATTGATATGCAGGTGTGATTCTTGATCAGTCCATCTGCTTTGGGCGGTCATTCCCTGAAAATGCCCTCCCCACCCTATCAGGGAAGCGTCCGTGGTCACAGTGGCTACTGGAGGGGGTAGAATAAAGGGACGTCCTATGGTTACATGAAGAGACATCAGCCACCACTGGAGATCTCTCTTGCAAGAGTTTGTAATCAAAATCATATGACTCAGTGGAAGTTCCTGATAGGACCATTGGGTGAACAGCAACCACTGAAGAATCCGTATATGCATCCTTGCTAAAGGTATGGCCAAGATCGCTGCAGCCATCAAACCTAATATATTTAAGACTTCTGCGGCTGGTGCTCTGTCCTTTGACACTAGTGATTTGACATGCTGGCGAAGGAGAAAAACTCTCTCGGTTGGTAGTCGTAGAGTGGTGGTTGAAGTGTCTAACTCTGCCCCTATAAAGACAATAAGCTGCGGTGGCAACAAGGCAGATTTTTCTGAGTTGATTGTAATGCCTAAGTGATGGCAGAGTGTCAGAGTGTATTCTCTTGCTTGAATAAGTTGATGCCTGGTGGTGGAGGTAAGGAGCCAATCATCTAGGTACGGAAACACCTGGAATCCTAGATGCCTCAAATGAGCCGTGACTACTGCCATGCATTTGGTGAACACTCTGGGGGCTGTAGTGAGACCAAAGGGCAGAGCTCGGAATTGATAATGATTGGCTCCCAGCCGGAAACGCAGGTGATCTCTGGATGGTCTGGCCATCTTTATGTGGTAGTACGCATCCTTGAGATCGATCGAGCACATCCAATTGTCCTTCCACAAGAATGGGAGTATGGACTGCAGCATGACCATTCGGAATTTCTCTTTTCTCACAAATTGGTTGAGTCTGCTGAGATCCAAAATGGGTCTCCAGTCCCCTGTTTTCTTTGGAACCAAAAAGAACCTTGAGTAAGTTCCATATCCTGTCTGGTCTGCTGGGACTGGCTGGATGGCTCTTTTTTCTAGCATTCGGTGTACCTTTATTGCTGCTTGTCCCATGTGACTGGGTGGAACATCTGGGATTTTTTTTGACAGGAAGAGGCTGGGTGGAGAACAGTATGAAATACCCTCAGGAAATTATACTTTGTACCCAACTGTCATTTGTTATATTTAGCCAGGATTTGGGGTACAATGATAAGTGAACCCCCGACTGCCTCCAGAGTAGGACAGCCGGGCCTCCCTTCAGGAGTGCTGGTAGGATTGACCAGAGAAGTGATCTCTGTCACCCTGGTGTTGCGGACCCCCTCTGCCATGAGGATGGCGTCTTCCATTGAAACCCCCTCCTCTGCCTCTGGAGGGGGGCTCTCCATGTGTGTCTTGAAAGGCTCCTTGGGCTTTCCGTAACCACATCTTTCCTCCCCTCTGACCTTTGGGAAAGGGTTGAGTGGGGGTGGAAAACCAACTCCAACAGCAGAGTCTTTCCTTCTTGCTCACACCTGGTCAAAGTCACCTTCACCTTTGGCCCAAACAAAGATGAGCCATCAAATGGGGTATTAGTAAAAGAAGACTTGAAGGGTTCCACAAAAGAACAGAGTCACATCCAGGCATGCCTATGGAGAGCGATTCCTGTACCTGCGGCTCTACTCGAACCATTAGCTGTGTATGATACGAGACGCATGGATGAGTTGACTATCGAATTGAGGGTAGAAAGCTGAATGGCAATCTTATCGGATACACTCGAAGCTACATCACCCTGAAGAGTATTTCCCAACTCCTTAAGGAGATCTCTCTGCAGTCTGGTAAAATGTGTCAAGTAGTTCAGTGATTTGAGTGAGAAAGTCGCTGAACTGAACATGCGTTTCCCATATCTATCCATGATCCTAGATTCTCTGTTAGGAGGATGGATAGATGAGGAAGTCTCAGATATTTCCTTTTTGGTGGCTGCCGCCACCACCATGGCATCAACAGGGACTCCCTTGGTCAAAAAAGACTTATCCACAGTGGCTGAAATAAACTTATTAGGCCTCCTAGGAACAGGTTCCATAGATTCTGGAGACTCCCATGTCCTACAAGCGACCAGATCCATAAGCTCACTGTAGGGTGGAGATACCCAAGAGGTGGAAGGTTGAGACCCAAACACCTTCAGGAGAACTGATTCATCCTCAGTAGGGCTCTTGGACTGCCAATCACCCCTCTGCCTAAGAATTTCAAGAATCTCTGCAAAGGAGATGTCCTCAGAGGGGGATCTGGGGAACCTTCTAATTCATTAAGGCCAGTGTCCAATGTGATAGACTCCTGCGGGGAGTCCAAATGCCTCCTCTTGCATAATCTCTTCCTTGGAACCTCTTCAGGGGGAACTTCTGCAGAGGTCTCAGAAGAGCAGGGAGCACCCTGTGGGGCTACCTGAGGCTCTGGGTCTCTACGCTTGGGATGACCAGAGGAAACAGAAACAGACACAGGCACTTTAGGGGAAGAAGAGGCCAGACCTTGAGATGAGGAAGTCTTGGGAGACAACACTCACCTCATGGCATCGAATGCACCTCGGCTCCGATGAGAAGGAGTCGATGGCTCTGATGGAGCCGCAATCTCCTCCCGCACCGAAGCTGTGGGCTCCGAGCCCAAGGTAGGAGCCGAGCTCACCCGAGCTGAGGCCCTGAGAGGAAGAGTCGGCACCGACAAGTCGGTGTGGCTATCCTCCCTGGACCCGACCGGAGAGTTCTAGCTCCTAGAGTCCCCGGTCAGCACCGAGAACATCCAAGCAGATGGAGCAGATGACACTGGAGCAGGTGTCGGCTCCAAGGGATCCACAATCATCATGTTGGCCTCCTCCAGCTCTGAAGGTCCGGTATGGCACGGAGGAGGAGCAGACAATTCAAAGGTAGTGGTCTTCAGCTCCGACGGTTGTGTCTGAGCTGATAGCAATTTAACAAGGCCTGGTGCCTTTAAGAGTTTCTGAACCAGCTGGTCCAAATCCAGATCAGACAGGCTGTCAGCGAATGAAGTGGACAGATGGAGTCGGCTGGAGCAATATGGATGGAGGTTTTTCAGAAACCGGTTTCAAAGCCGTGTCCCGGTTCCAAAAAGAGCAGACTGTCGGCTCCGAAGGCAGTGGAGCCGAAGTCATCACACTCTCTGACCTCTTTCCTTTTTTGGGTCTAGAATCAGTGGAAGACTTAGAAGATTTAGATGATTTACTGGCTTCATCCTGGTCAGACAATGCCTCAGAAAAGGGGTGTTTAATGATACCCCTATCAATTAATTTCCTCTTCCTTTCAGCTAACACTCTTGTGGAAATGGAATGACATATACGGCAAGACTCTTGCAGATGTACCTCTTCCAAGCAGTAAACACACTGCACATGGGTATTTGTGACTGACATTTTCTGTCCGCAGTCTGGGCATTTTTTAAACCCAGACTTTGGATGTTTGTCTTTTTTTTCAGACATTATACAACTCAAGCACACTGTTTAACTATGAGCTGTTTTGAACTAAGTAACTCACGCAAACACACACACAGCCCAAAAGGGGCACTAACAACTAAATAATTACGAACAGTAATAAGAGATCCAAAAACAATAGTCCCAAAAGGGATCACTGACTAATCACTAAAAAAGGGATCTTAAGGCCAAAAGGCCAAAGGCAAGATAGATAATACTGAGGGAAGGGGTATAAACACAGAAAAACTACTATCTACTAGCTAGTATATCTGCTATTAAGAATAGAACAAGAATATTAAAAAAAAAATTAAAAAATATAACTTGCTGAAAGTTAAAAAACTCCCAATAGAGTCTCGAGCCAAGCTGGAAACCAAGAGATCTGTGCCACGGCAAACTAGATCTGTGGTAATTCCAGCAGTGCATTGTGGGATAAGGGGTGGGGTCTCGAGCTACTGGAGAACTTTGAGCTTGCTAGTCAGCCATGTCGGAGCCGAGGATCGGCTCCGAACCCATTAGTGACGAATGAACGGCGAGACTGAACAACTTCACATCACATGTTATCTACTAGGGGAGATCCCTCAAGGCCCTGTCATTGGCATACTAGTGTTCACTATATTTGTGAATGATACATTGTCTTGCTGTGTTCTAGACCACTCAGTTCAATATGCAAATTATTATATATGAGATTTTTCATCCAGCAACATTTTCTACATAGTATTAAAACATCTATGTAGTACCAAGCAAAGCTCCTCTCTCACAGCTACCCAACTCTGGGAATCCCTACCTAACATTGTAAAAGAATTACAATCATTCAATGAATTGTACAATACACTTAAAAAACACCCCCAAAAGATGCTATCTGCAACAGCTTTTCTAGCCAAGCCATCATTTAACAAGAGATCCTCCATTATCTTATTTCCTTCACAAAATACATTTTATGCTTTGCACATGTAATCAGTTCTGCATAACCCTCTATTAATACATATGCCTGTAGACTTCTTTTCTACGCTTTTCTCCAATATGCCTCCTTTCTTTTCCTCTGTCACACTCACTGTCTCCCTGTCCTCCTCCATTATATTTTTTTCCATTCATTTTCTCCCTACTTCTTGCTCTCATTCTGCATAATATTCCAATCTTTCTTCACCTTCATGCCCCAAATCAGAGAAGTTATCATACAGGTCGTTCACTTCTAAGAATATAGATATTTCACTGATCCTTGATTTTTACCTGTAATTAGCCTTAGTCTAAGGCAATATTTTTTAATCTACCCAAAAAAAATGAGGTAAAGTGCCCGACAAGACCAAGAAACAACTTTAAAACAAAAACAGGCACCAATGGAGGTGAAATGAAGAATTCAAATACTTGTAATGGAAACGACAGCTGTATTTATTCAATACATGGTTGAATTTATAGTATCTTTGTAGTTAGAAAACAAGTTATGTGATACCAGTCATGAGGCCAATACGCCTGTATCGAACCAATCTTCCTGTCCATTGTCATTGGCATGGTGTCTGCCTGCCAACGCTCCCCTTCTGCTTCCACTGGCCAACTGAGTGAACTGAGCCCAGATTGAAAATCTCCTGCATTTGCTAAGGTAAAGTTTCCTAGTTGAGGATTTATGGGAAGACAATAGTATATGTTGAGCTTCTGCTGACAAATTTTGGAACCTGGCTATTCTTGGAATTGAAGCAGCCATGCTGTCAGTTTGATGGACTGTAGAGAAGGGAGAAGAGCTCCTGATGAGTGAGTCAGAAGGTCCGGCACTGGGTCCAGGATACAGGGCTCTTCCAAATGATGAGGCTTCAGGAAGGGGAACCAAATCTGATGAGGCCAAAAAGGGCTATTAAGATAACTGTCCTTCCCAGAGCAATGGCTTTCTGTAGAACATTGTGAATTAGCGGGAAAGATGGGAAAGCATAAAGAAGACCCCGGGGGCCAATTATGTATGAGTGCATCCCTCAGGGACTCCTCCACTGGATGGATTAGGGCAAAGTAGTTGCTGCATTTGGTGTTTGTGGGAGTTGCAAAGAGGTCACAGCAAGGCTGGCCCCATCTGCGGAAGATCATTTCTGCAACTTCTTTCTTGAGGGACCACTCGTGTGGCAACAGAATTCCTCTGTTTAGTTTGTCTGCTATTACGTTGGATTTCCCGGGGATGTACATTGCTATCAGAAAGCACTGAGTGGACTCTGTCCACTGCCATACTCTCAGGGCCTCTCGACATAGGGGATAAGATCTGGTCCCTGTTTGTTTGTTTATATACCAGACTACTGACATGCTGTCAGACTGAATTGCAATGGTCCCCAGAGGGAAAGAGTCTTGAAAGGACTGCAGTGCTAAGAGTACCGCTCTCATCTCTAGGATGTTGATATGCAAGTGAACCTCATGTTCTTGCCATACACCTTGGGCTGTCCGTCCCTGATAATGCCCCCCCTACTGGATCACGGAGGTGTCCGTGGTCACAGTTGCAACTGGAGTCAGGAGAACAAAGGGATGTCCCATGGTTAAGGGTTTGGTCGTCAGCCACCACCAAAGGTCCTTCCTGCATGAATCAGTTATCCGAACCAGGTGATCCATAGGTAATTCTTGAAAGGTCCACTGTGTGAATAGTAGCCATTGAAGAATGCACATGTGTGACCTCGCCAGAGGTATTGCAATAATAGCTGCTGCTATGGTGCCCAACAGTCTAAGAATCGCCGATGCTGGTGCTCTGTTCTTTGAGAGAATGTCCAGAATCTGTTGTTGAAGGATAAGTATTCTTTCCAAAGGAAGCTTTAGGGACATGTTGATGGTGTCTAAGTCTGCTCCTATAAAGATGGTATGCTGCGACAGCAATAATGCAGACTTTTCTGAATTTACTGTTCTCCCCAGTTGACAGCAGAGGTCTAAGGTAAAGTCCCTTGCCTGAATGAGATAATGCCTGGTGAGTTCAGTGAGGAGCCAGTCATCTAAATACGGAAACACCCGGATTCCTTGATCCCTCAAGTGAACCATAACAACTACATACATACATTTAGTAAACACTCTGGGGGCTCTAGTGAGACCAAAGGGCAGAACTCGAAACTGGTAATGAATGTCCTCCAGCTGAAAGCGCAGATGATCCCTGGATGGCCTTGCCATCTTTATATGGTAGTACACATCCAGGAGATCTATTGAGCACATCCAATTGTCTTTCCCTAAGAACGGGAGAATTGACTGAAGCGTGACCATCCGGAACTTTGTCTTTTCTACAGATTTGTTGAGTCTGCTGAGATCTAATGTTGGTCTCCAGTCCCCTGTTTTCTTTGGCACTAAAAAGAATCTTGAGTAAGTTTCGGATCCTTTCTGGTCTGCCAGGATTGACTGGATTACTCTTTTTTTCTAGCAACTTTTGAATCTCTACTGTTGCTACATCCCAAAGACCGGGTGGAATGTCTGGGATCTTTCTTAATGGTTTTGGGCATGAGTGAAAGGGTAAAATATAACCTTTGGATATTATACTTTGTACCCAGCTGTCTTTTGTGATTTTGAGCCAGGCAGCTAGATACAAAGATAAACATCCCCCGACTGCATCCAGAGGTGGACAGGTGGTCCTCCTTTCAGGAGCGCTGATAGGGCTTCCCAAGGAACTGATCCCTCTCACCCTGGTTCTGCGGACCCCCTCTGCCTCATGGGTGGCATCTTCCATTATTTCCCCCTCCTCTTCCCCTAGAGGGGGTTTCACCTCGTGTGTCCGAAAAGGCTCTTGGGCTTTGCAGAATCACATTTTCCCACCCTGTTGGCCTTTGGGATAAGGTCTAGTAGGTGTGGAAAAACGGACTGCTACAGCAGATAGAGTATTTCCGTCTCGTTCATATCTAGTGAGGGTTTCTTTAACTTTAGGTCCATAAAGTGAGGAAACATCAAACGGGGCATTCACAAAGGATGACTTGAAAGGCTCCACAAAAGAACACAAGCGCATCCAGGAATGTCTCTGAAGAGCTATTCCTGTACCCGCTGCCCTACTCGCCCCATCAGCTGTGTAAGATACGAGGTGCATGGAAGAGTTGACAATGGAATTAAGGGTAGCAAGCTGAGATGTTACCTTGTCTGCCACCGTATCAGCTACTGCACCCTGAAGAGTATCTTAGAGCTCTTTCAGGAGATCTCTTTAAAGCCTGGTAAAGTGAGTTAGATAGTTCAACGATCAAAGAGCAAATGTCGTAGAACTGAACATGCGCTTGCCAAATCTGTCCATTATCCTAGACTCTCTATTAGAAGGATGGACAGACGTAGAAGTCTCTGACATCTCTTTCTTAGTGGCTGCTGCAACCACCATGGCATCAACAGGAATAGGTTTGGATAAAAAGCTCTTGTCATTAGGTGCAAAAATATATTTGTTTGGTCTTCTAGGGACAGGTTCTATGGTATCTGGTGACTCACATGCCCTTCGAGATAAAAGCTCTAACAACACATCGAAGGGCAGAGACACCCAAGAGGTGGAGGGTTGGGACCCAAAAGCTTTCAGGAGCACCGATTCATCATTGGAAGGGTTGACGGGCTGCCAGTCACCCCTCTGCTTCAGGATTTTTAGGATATCCATGAAAGATATATACTCAGAGGGGGACCTTGGGGACCCTTCCGACTCCTCCAAATCGGTGTCAGATGTGACAGATTCCTGAAGAGACTCTACATGTTTCCTCTTACATGTCCTCTTCCTTGGGACCTCTTCAGTGGGAGCTTCTGGGGAGGTCTCGGAAGAGCAGGTTCCCCCAAGGGGGCTTCCTGAGGCTCTGGGTCCCTATGTTTATGATGGATCTGTGGTAACAGAGAAGATTCCTGTGCTTTAAGGGAGGAGATCATCTGATTGGAAGTTGTGACTGTCGGGGGGACAAGACCCTCCTCATGGCATCAAAGGCACCATGGCTCCGATGCAAGGAAGCCCCCGGGTCCGAAGACATCGAGGACTCCTCCTGCACCAAAGCTGCAGGGTCCGATCCCAAGGTGGGAGCTGAGCTCATCCGTGCCAAAGCCCCAAGGGGAAGAGTCAGAACCAAAACATCTGTTCGACTCCCCTCCCCAGAACTGACGGGTGAGAGCCAGCTCCCAGAGTCTGCAGCCAGGGCCGAAGACATCAGGGTTTTCGGTGCCAAGAGGCCAAGCATGGGTGTCGGCGCCGACAGCTCCACAATCAACTGATTAGCTCCCTCCAACTCTGAAGGCTTGACCCGAGTTGAAGGAGGAACAGCAAGTAAGGTAGATGACTTGATCGTCTCCGAAGCTGCCAGACTCAAAGCCGATAAAAATTTTGGTAGTGCTGGATCTGCAATAATCTTCTCACCACTTGATCCACATCTGAATCCGACAGTCTGGAAGCTCGAGAGGAGGCCACGGACAGAGCAGATGAACCCAGAATTGGAGACCTTAGGGTTGGAGATACTGGATCCAAAACTGGGGACTGGCTTGTACCCACTACCTGAACCGTCGGCTCCACTAACTGTGAAGCCAAGTCAGACATCTTCCTTGATACCTTTGGAGCTGAAAGGCTTTTTGGCTCTGATCCAGAGACAGAGGAGGAAGAAGAAGCAGGTTTTGGCTTTTCCTGAGGAGCCGAGTCCAAATCCGATTGAAAGGCAAACTTAATAAGGCCCCTTTCCACTAACTTCCTTTTTCTTTCTGCCAGAACCCTAGTACTAAAACTATGGCACACAAAACACACTTCTTGAAGATGGACCTCTCCTAGGCAATAAACACAGATGGTGTGACCATCATTGAGAGACATTTTCTGGTTACATTTAAGGCATTTTTTGAAGCCCAGCTTTACTTTTTCAGACATGTTGATCCAAGAAAAACAAAATCCACAAGAAATATCACAAAGTCAATAAAGTACTGAAATCTTTGATTAAGTCCACCGGACTAGAAATTTTAAGACTAACTCAGCTGTAAAGAAAAAATAAGCCTACAGGCTAAAATACTGGAAACTCAATGCAATTCAAACACTAAACTACTCCAAACTTGGCTATCGCAACAACCTTATATTTAAACAATCAAAGGTTACTGATAATGAAAATAAAGCCTAACTTTGGTTATATAAAAGAAAGCAGTTAAGCCTAACTGGCTAAAAAACTAAAGCAAAGGAGCTAGAGCCTAAATTTGGCTAAGCAGGGTAGAGTAGAACAATACCTGAGCAGAAACAAAAAACACCAGTAAAGGAAATTATAATAAACTCCCCACAAAAACGGAGTAAAGAAAGCAAATATAAGCCTAACTTTGGCTAAGGAAAACGTCTTCTCAATAAATGACATAAGGAAACCAATAAAGAAATATTTTACTTAAGTAACAAGAAAAACGGCCTGAGCTGTAAGGGACATGCACGATCTGTTGCAGCGGCAAACTAGATCTGAGGGAAGTAGAGGAGCATCATGGGATAGGGTTTCAGCCTTGAGCTGTTTGGAGACCTTGAGCTTTGCAATTTGGCCAACTCAGAGCCGAGGGATCGGCTCCGAACCAATCACTAAGAATGAAGGCGAGATTGAACAACTTCACATCAAAGACTTTCCATGCGCATGCTTTCTGGACAATCTGGAAATAAAGGAAATGGAAGGGAAGGCATATAGAAGTCTGAATGGGCCACTGACATACCATACCATCCCTTGGTGAGTGTTCCTCAAGAAGGAGAAGGGAAAAGTAGCTGTTGCTATTGGTGCTGGATGGGGCACAAAAAGGATACACCAAGCTGGCCCAAACAGTGGACGATATGCTAAGCTACTGTACAATGAAGAGATTACTCATGAGGCATCAGAATAGGCCTGTGAGCCTGTCCACTAGATTTCTGCAGGACAGAGTTTTATTCTTCTCTGCTTGTTTATATACCACATTATAAACAAGTTGTTAATTTGAACAGCTATCACCCAAGGAGGATGGAGGTTCTGAAATTCCTATAATGCAAGGAGAACTTCCCTCATCTCTAGGATGCTGATATGTAGAATACTCTCTACAGATGGTCCACATCCCTTTGATCATTCTCCTCTTGAAATGCCTCCACTCTGGAGAGGAGGCATCCATGGTAACTGTTGCTGATGGAGATGGAAACACAAACGGTTATACAGCAGTGTGACTGCTGGAAGCAGTACCCACCATCTGAGATGAACTCTTCAAAACTGCATTATTTGTACTGGTGCAGTGGACTGATCTGAACATCAAGACCACTGAATATTGAGCATCCATTGCATTATTATCATGTAAAAGCACTTGTGAGTAACTATGACTATGGAAGATGCTATCAATTCTATGATTCCGAAAACCAATGATGCCAGTGGAGTATGCTTTTTGTAAAAGTCTCTAGATCATAGCAATAAAGGATTTTGGGTCCAGATGGCACCCTGTAAATGTTATGGTTTGAAAGTGAAGATGTGACATTTCCTGGTTTGCAGAAATACTTAAGGACAGGCAGAGCTGTAACAAGCAATCTTTGGTTGCTATTAGAGACTCTCTGCTTGTCACAGTGAAAAGCCAAATATCTAATTAAAGGAAACTTGGATCCTTTTAAATCTTAGATGGGATACAACTACTGCCATGCACTTGGTGAACACCCATGGGCTGTGGTGAGAACAAAGGACAGAGCTATGAACTGAAAATGATTGGCTATTAGCTGGAAGCATAGACTCCTTCTTGATATCTTGGCAATCTTGATGTGAAGGTAGTCAGTCTGGAGTTCTGCTGAACCTATCCAATCTATTGCCTGCAGACAGGCCCAAATCACTTCTACCATGATGTTCTGAATGGATTATTTTAGATGTGCAGGTTTAGGTGCCTGAGGTCCTTTTGGAATTAAAAAGAATCTGGAATAAATGCCGGACCCTATCTGGTTTGGTATGACCTCTTGAATGGCTATTTTTATTAAGAGAGCAAAAACTTCTCTCTTTGCTACTTAGAGCTACTGAGGTGGAATTTCTGAGAGCAGCTATAATTGAGGGTGATGAAAATGGAAAAATGGGATGGTATGGTGTAACATCGGACATTATCTCTTTTACTCATTTATCCTGAATGATGGCCATCCACTCAATTATCTGACTGCTCCCAGAGCTGGACAGTTTGGAAAACCATCTGGGATGTTGGATCTGTTTGGCTGAAAAATGGCCCCAAAATCCCTGGTTCTGTGAACCTTCATGATCTCTTAATCAGCATCAGTTAAATATGCTCCATCTGTTATGGCCACCACTGTCCAAAAAGAAATCAAAAGATTTATGCTGGAGTTCTTTTTAGCCATAGAGACTTTAACCCCCTCTGATTCCTGTTAAAGGATTTTTGAGGGGTCTAAAATCTAACACCTATTGCAAACAGCATTTCATGTTCTTGTTCACATCTCATTACGCTGTATTTCAACATGGATCCAAATAAGGTGGATCCATCAAAAGGGTGTTGATGAAGCATGTCTTAAAACTCTCCACAAAGTCACACAGGTAAAGCCAGGCATGACATTTTAGAGTAATGCCTGTGCCCACTGCTCTAGCTGTTCTGTCAGTAGCATTATGTAACAGCTACATAAACAGGATTTTGATATTCAGCGTAGTACCTACATTGGTCTCAATTTGCTTCTTTGACTCAGCAATGGATGGCTTTTGCAATGAGTTTAAAGCCTCTCCTGTTAAATCTCTTTGGAAGTGGATCACGTATGTCACATAATTCAAAATTGTCAAAGCAAAAGTAGCTGAGGAGTAAGTGTACCTTCCCATTCTATCCAACACTTCATACTCATTGTTAAGTAGATAGACAACTGTTTCCTCATCTTTCAGCTTGCATTTGGTGGCTGCTGTGACAATCAAAGTGTCCACCAAATAGCCCTTGACCCTGTGCTGCCTAACCTTAGGTGGGTGTAGAATTTTGTTGGGTTTACTTGGTATAGCTTCTTTACTATCCTATTCCTGCTGTGCCATCTGTAAGCTCTATAAGATGGTCAACAGGCGGGACTACCCAAGAAGTATATGGTGTAGAATGCTAAGCCTCAAAAAGCATCTCCTCATCCGGGGGGTTAGTCAGTTGACCAAGATCCAGTCTCATCAATTAAATTATCCTGCCAAAGATGTATATATACACGCACACATATATATATATATATATATATATATATATATATGTGTGTGTGTGTGTGTGTATATGTATATATATATATATATATATATATATATGTGTGTGTGTGTGTGTGTGAGTGTGTGTGTGTGCATGTGTGTGTGTGTGTATATATATACATGTATATCTATATATATATATATATATATATATATATATATATATATATATATATATATATATATAAAATCTTATATATAGACGTATGCACACATGTATATATCCCTATCAGTTGATCAAGTTTTCAGAAACTCGAAATTCATATGGTCAAGACCATATGATTAAGTTTTTGAAAACCCAAAAAAGAAGTTATGTCTTATCATAACATTCCATCTGTGTTGTAGATATTTGTTCATTCATTACTATTAGCACCTCGGTTCCATCCTTGGAACCAATACGGCCATTTCCAAGCTTGCGCCCGCCAAAAACTCTCAGCTAAGACATACCCATAATACCCATCTCCTAGTTACTCCAAATCAAGTTTTCCCTCCCCTATATAAGAGGTAATATAAGAGTAAATAGAAAATATAGTAGAAGGCTCTGTCTGAGCAAATGCCCTAACCAGGAGTTCCTAAATTCCACCAGGTGTCCAGGCAGGGGGAAGTAATGAATGAACAAAGATCTACAACACAGATGGAACATTATGGTAAGACATAACTTCTTTATCTGATGTTGTACATCTTTGTTCATTAATTACTATTAGGACCGAGTCCTAAGCTACTTAAGTCCCGGGTGGCCCTAAGGAAGGATATTCATGAGCACCACAGAACCAAAAAATGCTCATCCCCTGGAGGCCAAATCCAATTTGTAATGTGATTAAAGGTATGAGGTCTTGCCCAAGTGGTTGCTGCACAGATATCATCCATAGAGGCTCTGGAATGAAATGCTACAGAAGTAGCCATAGATCTGGTAGAATGAGCCTTTATTCTGGAAGGTAAGGATAGCTTATTCTGTTGGTAGATAAAGGTAATGACCTTTCTAAGCCAGGAGGATAAAGTCACTTTGGAAATGGGTTTACCCAATCTGGGTCCTGCAAAGGCCACAACAATTGATCTGTTTTCCTGAAAGATTTAGTCCTGTCCAAATAACAATGAAGCTGCCGATGCACATCAAGGGTGTGCAAAAGGTGCTCCCCTCTATTAGAATGCTGAGAGAAAAAAAATGGCAGGTCAGTAGATTGGTTAATGGAAAATCCAGAAATGACCTAGGGCAAGAAAGAAGGGTCAGTACAAAGGGACACCGTATCAGTGTGGAAAATCAAGTAAGGTCTCTTGACACTCAAGGCCTGCAGCTCAGATACTCTTCTCGCTGAGGTAAGTGCTACTAGAAGTAAGGTTTTCCATGACAAAAATTTTAAATCACATGAATCAAAGGGCTCGAAAGGAAAACCTGTGAGAGACTGAAGTACCAAAGTCAAGTCCCAGGGTTCTAAGGGAGGCTTGACCGGAGGTTTAACATGTAATACTCTTTTCAAAACATCTTGCAAAGGTGGTGTGACATAATTGAAGAATTATCAAGTCCATTATGAAAACTGGCGATAGCTGTTAAATGTACAGTGATCACCGATGCTGAGGCTCCTGCATGTTAAAGAGCAGTCAGGTATTGTAGGATCTTTTGAATAGGCATAGAGAAAGGGTCTAAGTTCTGATCCTTGATCCAAATAGAGAACCTAGTCCATTTACTAGAATAGGCTTTCCTGGTGGAACGTTTGTGTGAAGCCAGAAGAATTTCACGAACAGGAGATGGGATGTCAGGCAGCCTGGCAATCATTGGAAGTGGAGGAATCAAGCTTTGAGCTTGAGACTGTGGAAGTTCGAATGAATCAGTCCTTGAGGATGATATAAACAGGTCTTGGGAATGATCCAGGATCCATGGGCTGTGAATCAGATGAGGCCATAGAAACAGGAACCAGACTTGACGGGGCCAGTAGGGGGCAATGAGGATCACTTTGCTTCTCAGCCTTTGAGCTTTCTAGAGAAATGTTGGAATGAGGGGAAATGGGGAAAAGGCATACAGAAGACCCGGGGGCCAACTGTGCATTAGAGAGTCCCTCGGTGTTTCCCCCTGTGGGGGGATCAGGGCAAAGTACCTTCTGCATTTGTAGTTTAGGGGGAAGCAAACAGATTGCAGCAATGCTTGCCCCAGCATTGGAAGATCCAATCTGCTGTTACAGGGTTGAGGGACCACTCGTGAGGCATCAGGATGTTCCTGCTCAGACTGTCTGCAATAAGGTTGGAACTCCTGGGAATGTGCATTGCTATAAGAAAGCGGTTAGAAGCTACCACCCAGTGCCAAATCCTCATGGCTTCCCGACACAAGGGGTAAGACCTGGTTCTGCCTTGCTTGTTGCTTGATATGCCAGATGACTGACATGTTGTCTGACTGAATTGCAATGATCCCAGAGGGTAGGGATGCATGGAATGCTTGCAACGCTAAGAGAACTGCCCTCAGTTCCAGGACATTTATGTGCAAATTGGCCTCCATGGGGGACCAGGTGCCTTGGACCGTCTTTCCCTGGAAATGCCCTCCCCACCCTAACAGGGAAGTGTCTGTGGTCACCATGGCTATGGGCTAGGGAAGACAGAATGGTCGACACCAAAGATTTGTTTGTGGCTTCATCCAGCATAGCATTTCTTACTTGCAACGGTTTGTAAGACGTATCATGTGGTCGAGTGGGTGAGTTAAAAACGACTATTGTGCGGAAAGGAGCCACTGCAGGATTCACATGTGCAGTCTCGCCAGTGGTGCTAACATAATGGCAGCTGCCATGGAACCTAAGAGTTGCAGAACAAGACATGCTGGTAAATAGGTCTGAGGAAGAAGGTCTTGGATTTGGTGTCTCATTTTGGAAAGCTTGTGAGGGGGGAGAGAAGTTTGACAGGATGTTGTGTCGAAGACCACTCCAATAAATTCCAGTG
The DNA here is from genome assembly GCF_019279795.1 of Protopterus annectens. Classification (NCBI taxonomy): domain Eukaryota; kingdom Metazoa; phylum Chordata; order Ceratodontiformes; family Protopteridae; genus Protopterus; species Protopterus annectens. Next base: position 299,060,496 of record NC_056745.1, read on the forward strand.
TCTTCTTTGGGGACATTTGAGGTTTGTCCTTGTTGATTGTAATCCTCAAGTGGAGACTGAGTGTAAGAGAGGCTGTGGACTAGGAGATTCCTGGTTGGAGTGGTAAGGAGCCAATCGTCTAGATAGGGAAACACCAGGAATCCTTGTAGTCGAAGATGAGCTACCACAACTGCCATACATTTGGTGAACACTCAGGGGGCTGTCAAGAGACTGAATGGCAGTGCCCTGAACTGGTAGTTATTGGCTGCCAGCCAGAAGCAGAGAAACCTCTGGGAGCAGTGATCCATCTTTATGTGGTAGTATGCATCCTGGAGGTCTATAGAGCACATCCAGTTGTCCCTCCCTAGGAAGGGAAGACTAGACTGTACTGTGACCATCCAGAATTTTTGAGGTTTAATAAATTTGTTCAATAGGCTGAGATCCAGGATTGGTCTCCAGTCCCCTGTTTTTTTGGCACTAAAAAGAACCTTGAGTAAAACCCAGATCCTGTCTGGTCTGGTGAGACTGGCTGGATGACTCTTTTTCTTAATAGCTTTTCTATTTCTAAGGCTGCTAATTCCCTCTGATTGGGTGGTACATCGGAGATTCGTTTGACGGGACCAGGAATTAAATTGAATAGTATTTGGTAGCCTTTGGATATTATTCTCGTCATCCAAACATCAGTAGTAATAAGATGCCAGGCTGGTAAGTGTAGAAAAAAATGACCCCCAACTGCTTCCAGAGGAAAGCAATTGGACTGTTGCTCAGGAGCGCTGGTAGGGTCTGCCGGAGAAAGAATCTCTAGCGCTCTGGTTACATGGAACCCCTCTACCCCAAAAGGGGCGTCTTCCATATGAGTTGCCCCCTCTGCCCTAGGGGGATTGTTTACCACGAGTGTCACGAAAAGATCCTTGGGATTTCTTGAACCACATTTTTCCGCCCTTCTGGTTCCTGGAGTAGGACCTCTGGGGGTTGGAAAAGCATATGCCCACAGCAGACAAGGTCTTTCCATCTTTCTCACTACATGCAAGTGTGTCTTGTACTTTGGGTCCAAAAAGTGCAGTGTCATCGACAGGTGCATTGACAAAGGAAGATTTAAAGGGGTTTGTGATGTCACACAACCGCATCCAAGCATTACGTCTCATGACAATGCCTGATGAGGCAGCTCGAGCTGCCCCCTCGGTAGTGTGAGATATAAAATGCATCGAGAAGTTTGAGATGGATTCAAGGGTAGCTAGCTGCAAGGCAACAGTATCATACACCTCATCAGGCAGTACCCCCACCAAAGAGAAAGACATTTCAGAAATGAGGTCTCTTTGGAGGTGAGTAAAGTGTGCCAGATAGTTCAGCAACTGAATGGTGAAGGTCGCTGAAGCATAGGTCCGCTTTCCTAGTCTGTCCATGGTCTGGGACTCCCTGTTTGGAGGATGAACAGTGGAACTATCTTCTGTCAGTTCCCCTCTTGGTGCCCGCCGCCACGACCATAGAATCAACTGGCAACTGCTTGGACTAGTGGGGCTGGTCTTCAGGTGTAGATAAAATTTTGTCTGGCCTCCGGGGGAACAGGTTCTACATTGTCCGGGGACTTCCAGGCATGCTGCACAATGAGTTTAACAAGATCATCTGCTGGTGGGGTCACCCAGGAAGTAGATGGCTGGGCACAGATGGCCTGCAAGAACACCTATTCCTCAGAAGAAGGGTTAGAGGATTTCCAGTCTCCCCACTGCTTGAGGATTTTGAGAATGTCTCCGAATGAGACGTCATCTGGGGGAGACCATGGGGACCCTTCTCCCTCGTCACAATCAGTGTCTTCAGTGATAGATTCCTCCGGGGAATCAAGGTGCTTCCTCTTGCACCATTTCTTCCGGGGTGGCTCCCTAGTGGGATCTTCTGAGGAGTACTCCAGAGAAGGGGTTCCCTTCAAAGGGGGTTCTTGCTACTCCCATGCCCGGGGTCCCAAAATAGAGGGTTGAGAGAGGTGCATGCTAGGGGGGTTCTGATACTGATGTCATTGGTGTTGACTGTGAGCCTTTGGAGTGAAGGACCCTCTCCATCACCTGGACAGCAGACTTGCCCGAGGAGGGATGGGAGCTCGGAAGGGAAGGACAACCTCAGAACCAGGGTCACACCCTGCCCTGAGGAGCCCACCTCCAGCTGAGGAGCTCCGAGAGGAGTGGAAGCCATCAGAGCCATGAACATAGATGGCGTCAGTGAGAAAATAGGTGCCAGGCTAGGTACCAAGGTACGGACGGTCCAAGGACTGCTCTGAGAGAGCATTGGTTCCACCGGAGCCGATGCAGCAAGGGTAGTTGGTGCCGACAGGGGAAAAACTGCTGTCGGAGCCAAGACTGAGTGGACATCGGTACCGGGATCTCCGGGATCTGGGTAGAGGCTGGAGGAGGATAAACAAGGGAAGATGTAGTAAAAGATTCCAAGTCAAAAGGGAAGGAAGGTCTAGCTGGAATGGACAATCCCCTAGCTGCCAGAAGGTGGTCCACAACCCGCACTAGATCTAATTCAGAAAAACTCCTAGTGGATCTAAAGGAGGTTGCTGAAGGAGAATCAGGTCTTTCTAGAAAGGGGCTAAACCTCTGCCCCAAAAAAGGGTTGTAAGTTGGAGAGTATCTTGTCCTTGGCAGATATTCGAGTTTTGGAGCCACTGGAGCTGAAGAAACTGTCAGCACCATGGCCGGGGATGGTGCCGAAGCAGGTACAGTCATCGGAGCCAATGTCAGATCCAAGGATGGCACTGAAGTCAGTCGTGCTGAGGTTGGAACCGAAATAGGAGTGAATATCATGGACGGCACTGAGGGAGAAGATACAGAGCCTGGTGCCGAAGAGGTCTGTGCCAAGGGTGCCGGCGAAGTATGGCGCAGACTCGGTTCTGTAACTGATGGAGATGCAGGAACTGTGTGACTCTGTTTTTCCTTATGTTTTTTGGTCTTTGGAGGGGGTGAGACCTCCGACCCAGACAGAACCTCCGAAAAAGGTGTCTTAATTAAACTTTTTAAAATAAGTTTATTTTTACGTTCTGCTAGTGTACAATTACTAAAACTAACACAAATGTCACAGTCAGCTTTAATATGATACACACCCAAACAGTAGACACAACAAGCATGTGTATCCGAGTTAGGCATCTTACGCCCACACTTGTCACACTGTTAAAACCCTAACTTAGCTTTGTCTGACATAGTAAGGCAACAAGGCTATCCTATAGAAAAAACAAAATAAAGGAGAGAAAAGGTAAGAGAATACCAACGATGGTATTTAAAAAATATCACAAGTGGTAAGGAAGGGCCTGTCAAAGGCAGGAGAGAGGGACAGTACCAATAATGGTAGAAATTAAATTACCAAGGTAAAGGGTAGAGAACAGAATTAGGTTACAGGCGACAGTGAGAAAAGGCTAAATTGACTAAAAAATAAACATTTTTGAAGAGAAACTGTCTTAAAAATAACAATTTTATATTTTATATAAGTAGCTAGGATTACAGCAGTTACAAGGCAACAAGGCAACTGCCACAAGGCCATTTCTGCCTTGCCAGTAAGCACCTTTAGTCATTGCCTCTCTTTTTATGGAAGGAAAGGCCAGTCATACTAGGGATAAATTTATGAATACCATTCCAGTTTTCCAGCTCCTTTTAAAATTGAGACAGTGTGTCACATTGCTTAATTTGGAGAGAGAGTTTGCTCTAGAAAAGAGGTAGGCCCTCTTCATCATCTTATTCATCATCTTATTTATTTATTCAATCAGATTTAGATCTCTGTCCCGATTGTTAGATGTACTGTTTCTTTTATGGATGTATAAGAGTTCTTGAAGCAAGGTGTAGATCATCCCTAAGATGTCTGTAGGAAACTGAGTTTGGACTTATTTTGCTACAGAAAAAAACACCTTTTGCTATGACCTGTGCAAGATAAAAGGATGTCTTAGCCACCATTACAACATGATGGTCAAATGTGAGGAAGCTGTTCATTCAGATACCTATGTCTCTCACAACATTTACATTTTGAAGTGCTGTATTATTTATACTAAAATAATGACATAAGGAGTGATACAATATTACAATATATTTGGCGATGGGTTTGAGCCCATTTGGCTTCAGGTTTGAGCTATTTAACTAAATATGCTAAAGAAACACTGACAAAGTGTGGTCATATGCTAACACCAGTGTATGCTCTTCCAATCCTGGCAAGATCAGTCTCAGAAATTTTTAATAAGTTTTAAGTGACACAAAGTAAAATGTGCTGTTTCCTCACAGGATCATTAGAGATCATCGTTATTGCAACACCATGACTGAAACAAAGTGGTTCCTCACTGTTCTTAGGGCAAAACTTGCAAAATGGAGCCCTAAATTTGACCCAATGCAGTTTCTTGAAGATAACTGCAAAGGTAAAACCAATATAAAACCATTGCATTCAATGTCTATATTAGGACAAGATGTAGACCTACCACACCACTCCCTCACATGTGCAATAAGTGTTTTTTTCTGTTTAAGCCATAAAACCAGGAATTTATATTCCTGATACAGTCAGATCTCTTCTCACAATGCTATCTATTACCAGAAATGTTGTTATTCCTGTTTGTGAAAGAGCAATGTCAGTATAATAGTGCTATTATGGTTTCCTTTTACGTGATCGAAATGTTAGGTTATCGAATACCTAAAGGTCGATCACCCTATCCACCACAAAAAATCTATCGTCAAGGGTCAGCATGTGAAATTAGTGAGGATGGTCAGCCAGGAAGTCCGGTTCCTGGATGAATGTATAAAACTATTTGACATGTTTCTAAAAAGAGGCTATCCACAAGATTTTTTATGTGAAATCTTTAATGAAGTTAAGAGGAAGAGACATGTTGGTTTTTACAGGCCCTTATTAGGATCTAGGGAGACACAAGTAGTTATTAACAGTGGCAACAAGCAGAGCCATATAGGCTTTAGCAAGGCCTTGGTGTTACCTTATAATGGACATTTTAAAGAGATCAAGCAAACCATTGATAAATTTTGGTCCATTTTCAAGCATGACCCAGAGACTGCTAGTAAACTTGGGGATAGGCCAACTATAGTATATAAAAAAGAAGCATGTCTTAAAATGATGATTGAGAGGAGCTTGGGCTGTCCCAACATGGGTAGAATGAGTAAATGTGGGCATTGTACCCAATGCAAAAGGATTGTGGAAGGGACAGAAGTTTATATATATGGTTATGGAATTATTAAACTACAAAGGAAATACAATTGTGACAGTAAAGAGGTGATCTATGCAGCAGTCTGTAATGACTGCACTTGTTTTTATATAGGTAAAACCATTAGGCATTTTTGGTATCGCATTTATCAGCAAAGTTATGACATTAATAAGAAAGATGAGGTAATGCTGTATTTAGACATCTTAAGGTCCACCCTACACATACTTTTAAATTTATTGTTATAGAGGGTCTGGTGAATGATCCTCGAGGGGACCCAGTGACATTATTTTAGAGGCCCTGGAATTAAAGTGCCAATTTTTATTGGAATAAACTCAGTGTTGTGCGGAGCTGAAGGTGGTTATTTTTTACATCAGTTGGTGTTCATAGGTTCATAGGTTCATAAGTTTATACTAGGCTAACTGCCCTAGGGCATTTATAAGCCTAGCCCAATGTGGCTTACGCCGCCCCTTATATTAGAAATACTGTGCCCATTAGTTTGTTGTGCCTCTGTCCATTAGTGACACAGAGATGATTCCCGGGGTAAACCTACGATCTCCCATCCACCGGTCAAGATTTCTCTTGAACAGAGCCAGCGAGGTGCTCTGCCTCACATGGACCGGGATTTTATTCCACAGCATGGGGAGTCTCTGGGTGATAAATCTATCCCTCCAGCACATCCTATTTATATCCGTGCTAAGGTTTAAGTCTCTTGCTCTAGTGGTTTTGGTGGATTTGGATTTTTGAGGTGGAGCATGTCCATTAATTCTGGGTTGGTCATGGCCTTGTATGTCAGGCACAGGTCACCTCTGAGCAGACGGTATGCAACTGAATAGAGTTGGAGTTTCTTCAGTCTGGCAGCATATGACAGGTTTTGGAGTCCCTTTATCCTTTTGGTGAGGAACTTTTGGGGTCTCTCCAATTGCTGCAGGTGTCGGGTGAGATACATCCCGAATGGGGCATTGTACTCGATCATTGGTCTGATAAGTGAAGAGTACAGGGGAACAATGACCTCACTTGATCTGGATGTGAATCCCTTCATGATCAGGTGGGCAATGTAGAAGGTCTTTCGAACCACTTTAGCAATGTGCTGTTGTACTTTTTGATCACAAAATGTCGAAGTCTGAAAATTGTGAACGGCCGTTTCCACACAGGGAAACGTGTCATTTGGCCATTAACGCGGATTTTGTTCTTTCTACGCTGTAGAGTGATCTCGGAGTTGGGTATATTTAGTTGGGGGCTGGGGGAGCACAGCCCCCCACATCGGGGTGTGGTGAGCGAAGCCCCCCTACTTTATTTCTGTTTATAACTGTTTTTTATTTGGCCAATGGCATTGTTTCCCTGTGTGGAAACAGCCGTTTTTGATATTAAGGGTTCGATATTTTGTCATCGACCTTTAGGTGTTCGATAACCTAAGGTTTCGATCATGTAATATAGACCCATGCTATTACATAAGAGAATAAACTGTTTTAGTGTACATCTAGTAATAAGACTGTATGTGTTTTGATGAGTAATTCTATTAAGAAATCGCTCTTATAACAGCATAGGGTATCATACCTCCAGCTGAGGATTTGGTAAACTTGTTTGCAGTGTTTTTACTGTTTGTATTAATTTGTATGTATCTAATTTACTAGCCTTTATCTATAATTAGGCGATGACTGAAAAAGGCTATTGTGATCTAGATCATGTACATGTAAAATAAATAAAGTTACTTGGGGGTGATAAGAACTCTAGATAAATGTCAGATGCTTAAAAAGGCATGTATATTTTCACATTGTGTTTTTATATGTGTGCATGTGTGTGTGCGTGTGTGTGCGTGTGTGTGCGTGTGTGTGCATGTGTGTGTGTGTGTGTGCGTGTGTGCGTTTGTGCATGTGTGTGTGCGTGTGCGTGTGTGTGTGTGTGTGTGTGTGTGTGTGTGTATGTGTGTGCTCATGCAAGAGACCATACTTCTAAAAAGGTGACTTACAATTTAAATTTTTAAATATAGTCCCATTAAGAATTACTTTGTGCAATGATCCGAAATATAAAGTAGTCTTAATAAAGATGCAGTTGCATTTTTGTGTGCTTTTACTACCTTAAAAACATTTTTTCACATTAGGAAAATATCTCTGTGTTGATTAGAAAAGTTTACTAATTACCAACAATTAATGTTTTAACACCAAAGAACCACAAGGCACAAATGCCCTTTTCTCAGTGGTAGTCTGGGAGCATTATCTGGTTAAGTGACTTTTTCAGAATTACACAGTATACAAGTGGAGACTGAGGGCATCAGCCCCAGCACTATAAGATAAGGCTTGGAGACTGACTGAATCAAATCCAGGAATACAAAATAAATGTTGTTAGCTATACCATTTTCCTTGGTGATCTAAACTAACTATAGACTGGAAAGCCTACACCACCACTAGTGCACAAGCACAAAGATTCCTGGACTTTGTCAATACAAATGCCCTGGAACAATTAGCCAGAGTACACACTTGGAGAATAACATCTTAGATGTTGTGCTTACTAATATGGGAACGTCTTGCAACATCCCTTGCATATCTTCATAATTTGTTAGGTCTGACCATAAAGCAGTTTCCTTCAAAATAAAACTGAAACCAGAGATCCCTTCAACCTATGGTACCTTTAGACATTTCTTTAAGACAGACTACTAACTCCTAAGTCATACATTGTCAAGTTTCAAATCTCCAGCAAACCCAGTTAATTCTATTGAATATGCAGAAATGTACACCACAACCACAACCATACAATACTAGCTTATAAACATCTACATAGATGCAGCTGTACCCTATAGACCCACATGGTGGAACCATAATTTATTTTTATTTATTTATTTTATTTTACATTTGTTTACCAGGGAGGTCCGACTAGGCTGGTAGCCCTGTTTCAGTGAAGGCCCAGGGAGAAAAGCTCCATAGTACAATTTAACAAGACATAATCTTTACATATTAGTTACACATTAGTTATAGAGTAATCTAAGTTAGAGCATAGAAACAAATAATTTCTAAAGAATAACAGAGTACAAGGTAAACCAGTAATGAGTATAAAATAACAGAATGACAAAAATGCATCAGCTACTATTTGGGGGAATAAGCTTGTCTATGGTGGATAATGAGTACAAGTTATAGTGCTAGATAGGTTGCAAAGCATAAATTTGGAGGGGTTAAGGAGATGACGTGGGAGGGTCTATATTAAATGTTCAAAGAGGCGTTCCATTGAACATCTCTTCATCGATACGTAATTATCAACCTCACTAAACCACAAATGTTCAAAACAGCGATTTCTTTCCCTGGGAAAGAAATTGCTTGCCCTCAAAACACAAACATACCATTTCAAACATAACAAAGTGGGGGGCTTTGTCCCCCACACCCCCCCCTAACTAAATATGCCAACTTCGAGATCACACTACTGTAGGGTAAAGGGCAATGTCATAGCTCAGGCCAAGCGATTTTTTTCCCTTGGAAAAAAATTGCTGACCTGAGCCTTCACTGTTTAGGGATTTCAACCTATAGGTGTCAGCGAAATGGCATTCACTGTAATGCCATCTCGCTGATCTAATATGGACTCGAAGCGGGAGATAGAATGAATAGGGGTGAAAAGTGGTTATATGGGAGTGTGACAGTTATAGAAAGAGGGGAACAGTTAGTAGAAAATATGGTGAAGATATGGAGAAGAGATGAAGTGGAAGAAAGAAAGAAGGGGAGAAAAGTGTTTACATAGGAGGGTGGGAGTTAGAAAAAGGGGGGGGGGAGAAAATACGGTGCATCAGGCTGGGGCTGTGCATGAACAGTGACAATTGTCAGTTAAGTGTGCCCTGAGAAGTTGTTTACATTTGGATGGGTTGGTGGTATTTCAGATATGTTGAGGGATGGCATTCCAGTCTTTTAATATATGATTAAAGAGAATCACCAAAATTGTTGTTAGATTTTGTAACTTTTAATAGGAATTTTTTGGAAGACCTTAGGGTGCTATTATTGGAATAGAGTTCTAGTAGATTTTGGGCACCTGTCTGGTTGGTATATTATGGTATGGGTGGTCATGAGTTGATTGAGGGATAGGAGGTTGGGAAGTTCTAGCCAGTTTAGTTGGTGCAGATCTGCACAGTGGGGTGATCTTTGTGGTGAGTTTGTGGCAAATCTGGCGACTTTATTATAGCAGGCTTTGAGTTTAGCTAGGTCAGTTTTCTTAAGGTTGGTGAAGATGGGTGAGGTGTACAGTAGGGTAGATAATAGGTGGGTCCTGGAGATAGCTTGCCTGGTGGAGCTAGTGAGATATGGTTGGACTATAAAAAGACAGCCAAGATTTATATGGGTCTTTTTATGACTAGTGCTAACTAGTGCTAAATGTTTATTGAACCTCAAATTGTTGTCAGTTGTGAATCCATGCAGTTTAATGTGAGACAGATTCAATTCTGGCATTGCTTGCTGAATGAATGAGGAAGGAGGATGTATGATTAGGTGATTTGTTATTGGAAAAGAGCATTAATTTAATTTTGTTGAGGTTGAGAATAAGTTGATAGAGAGCCAGGACTCTATGGCTGAGAATGATTGCTGGGTTATTTGTTGGAGCTGTGGGAAGGAGGGTGCAGAACAAATGGGTGTGAAGTCATCTGCATATTGAATGATAGTGGCAAGGTTAGTGGCAGAGTAGAGTGTGTTGGTGAAGATAGTAAAGAGGAGATGCCCTAGAACTGAACCTTGTGGGACACCTACTGTGGCAGGTAACAGGGAAGATAGATCACGTTGCCATCTGAATGATTGCTCTTGATCTGAGAGGGTGGTTTGGTTTAGGTTTAATGAAGCGAGTTCACTGAGGAGTCTATGGTGGGAAACTATATCAAAAGCCTTGGATATATCTAGCAAGATGGAGGAACTAGTTGTCCATTGTTTTTGAGTTGGTCGATTGTGTTGGTGAAGCTTACGAGGGTGGTTGTGGTACTGTGACTGGGTCTGAAGCCATGCTGGGAGTTGGTAAGTAGGTTCTTGCTTAGAAGGTAATTCATGAGTTGAGTGTGTATACATTTTTCTAGAATTTTCCAAAGTGGGGATAGTATGGCAATTGTTCAGTAGTTTCACAGGTCTGTTGAGGCACTACCTTTATATACAGGGGTAATATAGGAGATTTTCCAGAGCTTGGGAATATATTGTTCTGAGAGGGAAGGGTTGATTAAAACAGACATAGGGTAAGCAAAAGTGTTGGCTGCTAGTTTGAGATATTCGGTTGGGAGTTGATCTGCTACTAGAGATGTGGGCTTCAGTTTGTTGAGTAGTTTTTTTATTGTGCTGGTTTGAATGGGATTTAGGACAAATTAAGTCACTTCAACTTTTGTAGGAATGGACAGGGGAGTATTGTTATCATTTTTGATTAGTGATAGAACAGAGTTGGTGAAATAGGTATTAAACTAGGTGGCTATGCTGTCAGTACTATTTCTTTTTCTTTTCCAAACATCTTTATTAAATTTTCACATATGACAAAGGCAATCTTACATTTATATAAATGAAAAACATACAAAATGATACCATTTTAGTTGCAAACAGTTTACATCACAGACACTATTTAAACAACTGTAGTTGTAAACATTATACATCACTTATAAACCATTCTTGTCAGGTAAGCATTATATAGCTCATTCAAATCCTGCCTCCTAAACCTTGTTCCTGCTCTACATAAAGTGTTCCCACAATTCCCATTTTTCCTATGTAGTTTGCTCCTTCCCTTTTCTAAAGATCCCAATTCCAGTTGCTTTATCTCTGTTATTATATTCACTACATCTAGTAAAACTGGTCTAAACTTTGATTTCCATTTTCTAGTAATTGTTTTTTTGGCAGCCACCATAATTAGAATCAGCAAGGCTTTACTATATCTAGGCAATTACAATTCTGTAGCATAACTCAAAAAAATCATCTACCCAGTTAGCCCAATCTGCTCACCCAGCATCTCCAACAGAGCGGTCTGCAGGAAATCCTAAAAGTTTGCCAGCTCATCACACTTCCAAAGAATATGTTCCCAGCTAATTCTTTCTTGCCTGTCACACCTCCAAAATTTGCTATCCACCTGAGGAAAAATTCTTTGGAGTCTACTTGGGGTATAAAAAATACCTATGTAAATACTTCCAGGCAAAGATCCTAAATCTTCTAGACTTTGTTAGATATTTGGGAGAGATGCATATATCCCCCATTGTCTCTTTGTGAATTGCTTATCCAGTCTCTCGTCCCAATCCTTTCTAAGCTCCTCTGATTAATTCTTATAATTAATTCTTATAATTATCATGCAATATTTTATATGCTTTACTAATTATTCCTTTTTTAACAGCAGCTTCCATTCTAGATTCTATTAAAAACTCTACCAGTGCTGGTCTTTTATTTAGGGGCCTCCTATTTCTTTCTCTTTGCCTATACTCTGATATCACTCCTTGATAGGGGAAGGCAATCTCTAACCTGCAGTCCAAATAAATTCTTGGCCTCTTCCCATTCTATTACCTTTCCCCTTCTAGTTATTTGCTCCCAATACCTTGGTTACTTTGCCAGTTTTCTCCAATAAATTCCAGCCCCTCTTGCCTATTATCTGTATCCTTGACCACAGTCAACCCTATCGACAAAATCTCTTTTCTCCATTTTCATACTGGTTTGGTTCTTAGAATACTCCCTGCTATTTTATGAATATAATACTTTATATGATTTTGGTTGTTCTCCTTAAGAGTCTATATCCAACATCCCAATCTCTCCTTATTTCTTGAGCTTTCTGTGTCAGCATCATTCCTTTCCACTTTGAATTATAATTTACTGCTTGTGCTATGTATAAGAGCCATGCTGTTAGTAGTATTTGTGGTGGGGGGGTAAGAGTTGATGATTGGCCTGGTTGAAGATGTTGTTTTATGGCACCCCAGAGGTTGTGCGGGTTATTTGGTGTTTTCACTGAGTGTTAGTATAATATACTTTTTTATCATTCTTGATTTGTTGTTTTAAATTGTTCTTAGTTGGCAGTAGTGGTCTAGGGTGGCCTGAATTCTGTTTACCTAATATTGTGCGCAGGCTTTGTCTCTCAGCTTGAGGAGTGCTTTGGTATCTCTAGACAACCATGGGGCATAGGTAGATTTTACTCTTACATTTCTGGAGAGTGATAGGCTGTTTAGCATGTTTAAGAAATTTGTATTAAAATATTGTACAGCAGAATCAAGTTAGAGATGCTTTAGAAGAGTCCACTCACAGTGCTGGAGGAGTTATATGAAAATATCAGGTGAAATGTTTGTTGTTGTGAATTTGTTTATATGTGGCATTTTTGGGGGGAGTAAAGACGTTGCCTAAGAAGATAAGTAGGATGATGGTCACTGAGGCTTTCAGGGGGCAACCTGACAGATAGGCTATAGATGGTATGTTGGTTAAGGTCCAGTCAAGTGTTGACTGTCTTTTGCTGTGTTTGTCTTTTCTGGTTGGGGATTGTATAATTTGGGTGTTGTAGGTTTATAAAGTTTGAGAGGTCGTCAGAGGCACAGGTGAGCCAGTCCATATTGAAGTCTCCCATTATTATGGTTTCCTGATTAAAGGTAGAGGAAGACCAATGAAAAAATGTTTTGGCTGTGGAAAGGTTTTTGCTAAGTGGAAAGTAGATTGAAATAATGATTATATATATTTTTGGATTCATTTCAAGACAGGTAATTAATATTTCAGTATCATTGAGTTCTTGTGAGTTTAGTTCAACGCGTTCAACTTTTAGTGCATTCTTATAGATTACAGCTTTACCATCACCAAGTTTGTGCATTCTGTCTAGCCTGTGGATGTTATAACCTGGGGTTAGAATTTCATTGTCAGTTATGTGAGGTTTTAGCCATGTTTAAGTTATTAATGCTATGTCAGGGGAGTATAGGGAGAGGAAAGCATGAAACTCATGCACTTTGTGAGGCTCCTCATATTCATACTGACAAGTAGAAGGTAAGGTGTCTATATTAGATCACAGAATGCTTTAAAAAGTGAATGGTGATTAATCGACCATATGTAAACAAAAGCTTACAATGTCGAACTGCCAGAACAGCGATTTTTTTCCAAGGGAAAACAAATCGCTATTACAACAAAAAAATAAATAAAAAACAAAACACTTTAAACATTACATTAAGTGGGGAGGTTTCCCAGGGAAAGAATTTGCTTAAAAGCCACTTCGATATTTTGCCGTTTCAGTCTTTTAAGTTCGACCAAGATGCATTTGAAAGAATGCATCTTCAGATTTCTAATAGGAACCCAAAGGTCAGAGCTACTAGGTTATACATTTGTGAAGATCTGGAAGAGTGGGGGGGGTAGTGTGTTGGTTGTTTGATGAGTTGGTTTAGGGCCTGGATTAGAACCATGGTTAGGGTGGACATCTCCACTTTGAGGAGAGATATTTTATGTAGATATGGGTGTAGAAATTTGGGTGTCAGTCTGGAGTATTTCCGTGTTAAATAGGGAGTAGCTGGTTGTTGTGCATACTTTTATGTAAAATGTTCTGTAGTGGAGCTTTTAAAGAGATATCGTGATATGGAAATGCTTGTGTATGTGGTGTGGGAAGGCGAGAGGAAAGGGTGGATAGGAGAGGATGTTTTAGCAAGTAGCTGATTGTGATAGGAGGTCAGGTGCAGGGCTATGATTAGTAAAAAGGGGAGAGAAGTGTGTAGCAGTAACATTGTAGTAAAGAGAGGGTTGTACTGGTTTGGTTAGAATTATTATTAGTGGATGTGTGCTAAGATTAGATTATGTTAGGCTGGGTGGTGATATGTTGGTGGAGGTAGAGGAAGGAGTGAGTTAATGGTTTAATGGGAGGGTATTCAGGAAGTGATTTGTATGTGTCTTGTTAAGCAGTAAAGCTGGTGATTGGATACTTAGGTGTGGTGGGTATGGTTTGGTTTAAAATAAATGCAGTTGTAGTGGGGGTGGGTCGGAATTGGGGGTAGGGTAAGGGGGTGGAGTGAGCCCGAGCAGAGCGAAGGGCAAACGAAGAGGGGATGTGCCAGACTCGGATGTTGGCCAAGCGCAAAGAAAACAATCAGTAAGTAGAATGTTGTTTAATAGAAGACCTTTTACACAGATTCAGAAGGGAACTATATTAACTATGTTATTTGCTATATCTAGAGGAAATACTAGTAGGAATTTCACTGTATTATAGTCAGGGTGATAAGCTGAAATATAAGGGTGAGAACTCAAAGATAATTAAAAATGCTATGTAGAGATGGGCAGGTCCAAAACAGTGAGGTGAAAGTTAAGTATACAGTGGACAAGATAGCTTAATAACTATAGCTGGAAGGGTGGTAGTGCTGAGAAAAGAGCAGAGTAAACTAGGGAAAGGAGGATAGGTCAGATCTAATAGCTTGAGCAAGGAAGGAAGGAATGTAGTGGGGTGTAGCAGGGGAGTGGTGATGTGGAATACAACTATGAGGAGGTATGGAACATAAGCACTAAGGTAACAAAACCACCTTTAACATACACTAGTAGCCCATGAGATGTAGCTGTTTACTGGGGTCCATGACTTGGATAGTGTCTGTTACTTGTGGCCAGTAATAATGAGGCTACTGGTGCCAGGAAATTTGAAAGGATTTTTAACCTAGGTAAAAGTAACAACAAAGGAGAAAGTTATGATCTGCAAAGGTGTAATTAGGATGAATTAATATATAGATTAGGGAAGAGCATGGGAAGAAAGGTGGTAGGATAGGTGGGAAATTACATGAGTTATGATAGGGAGAAAGAAGAAGCAGTTTAAGCATGGGTAAGCAGTAGGTAATAAGTAGCAAAATCATTAGGGAACAAATGCAGCAGTAATTACTTTTCAGCAAGACAATCTTCAATATTATTACACAGAAAATGACTGTCTACAGAGTTATGGACTGTTGTGCATCAGCAGCATACAACAAAATATGTTTAGGATCAGTAGCATACAATTAAAAATGCACGTAGTCCTGTTTGAATAAACACAACCAGGTTAACTGCAGTGAGAGCCTATAATACAGTCCAGTATGATAGGCATATTTCCTGTTATTACTCTACTAAAATAAAGCTTTCGGCTTGTTTTCAGTGACTATAGCAATTAGTATAATATAGACTTCATTATGGAAGCCCCAAGGAGTGCAATCTTTAGTATATCAGCTATTGCTTGAACAAATTCCCTTTTTTGTGATTAAAACTACAACTCCGTTTGTGGACTTTAAATATAATCTTGTAAATTGAGCAGCCTGCATTTGTTTAGTTGTTAGGCTACTGCATAGATAAATAATAGGCACATGAGTAGCCACTATTATACAGTACATGTTGCCCTGCTGATACAGATATATACTGTATTCAATATGTTCATAGGTTCATAGGTAGGTACTAGGCTATCTGCCCGAGGGCATTTATAAGCCTAGCCAGAGTGTATCGGCTTTCGCCGCCCCATTGATTTTTTGGCATTTAGCTTGAGGCCATGACTTTGACACCAGGTGTCTGTCTCAGTAAGGCCCTTTTGGAGGATGTCCGTGTCAGCCAGAGAGTCAATTATGGCTCCCAGTTTAAAGTCATCGGCGAACTTGGTTAGCCATAGTCCTCCTGTGTTTGCCTGTACTTCTGAGAAGTATATGCTGAACAGTAGGGGTCCCAGGACCGAGCCTTGCAGGACACCACTTGTGACTGGTGTAGAGTCAGACTTGGAGCCCACTATTCTTACCATGTGAGTTCTGTCTGTAAGCCAGTTGGCAACCCATCTCGTGATGTAGGGGTTTATGTTCAGGCTGGTGAGTTTTTCTGTAATACCCAAGTGGGAAATGGTGTTGAAAGCCTTGGTGAGGTCCAGGTAGGCTGTGTGAACCAGCTTTCCCTCGTCTATGGCCTTGGTGACTGTCTCGAAGAAGTCAACCAGTTTTAGTAGGCATGATCTGACCTTAACAAAGCCGAACTGGGTCAGGTCAAGTGTTTGGACATTCCCAATGTCTTTGTTAATGAGTTCCAAGATGATGCACTCCATAGCCTTGCAGACCAGGCTAGTCAGGCTTATGGGGCAATAGTTACCAGGGTCAGTTGTGGCCCCTCCTTTGTGGAGAGGAATAACCATTGCTGTGCGCCATTCTATGGGCACATAGCCTGTGGAGAGGCTGAGGGTGAACAGCGTGTTTAGTTGGGGGGTTAGTTCATTCTGTAGTTCATGCAAGACACAGCCTGGGACACCATCTCGTCCCATTGACGCTGTGTTTTTGGCTTTTTAAAGGGCTGTTTTCATCTGTGCAGCTGTGATTTTTGGGACACTACACTTTTCCGATATTGTTGTGGGCCCTTTTGGAGGTGAGGGGGGGTGAAGTTTGCACTGAATCTATCTGCCAGGATGTTGGCAATATCAGTAGATTCAGTATATTTTGTGCTATTTTGCACTAGTTCAGTGCATATCTGCAAGTTGCCACTTAGATTCTTAACATAGCTAAAGAAGTGTTTGTGGTTATCTTTTGAATCCTTGGCTATTTTTCTTTCAAAGTTAGCCTTGGATGATTTTATGAGGGACCTTAGTTTCTTACTGATACTGATTAGGGATGTCTTTCCTTCTTGGGATTTGCTTTTTTTCTGAACTATTTTCCTCCTTCTATTGTATAGCCTGTTTATTGCAGAGGTCCACCAAACTGGTTTCCTTCTCTTAGAGGAGTGAGTCTTGGTTTTGCTAGGGATGGCATGATCCATGCATCCTTGTAGATGCTCATAGAGTGCATTTGTAAAGGTTTCTGCATCTTGGGCAGCGTTATCCTTTAGCATGGGGGCTGTGAAACTTACCACTTCTGTCTTAAGTAAGGTGAAGTTTGCTTTAGAAAAGTTTTTTACTGTGGTTTCCATAGTTGGAGGTGGTGGTGGGGTGTGGACATCCAGAGTGATTAGTTTATGGTGGTCTGATCTAATCAGTGACGGGTTGACCTCTGGTGTGGAACACCTGTCGCCCATGTTGGTGATGACCAGGTCCGATGTGTTTTCACCTCTGGTAGTGGAGTTTACCAGCTGATCCAGGGCATTTGAGTTGATGAATTCCAGGAAGTGCTGAGCCTGGGAATTTGTACTCGAGTAGTTTTCCCAGTGAATGGTAGGGTAATTGAAATCACCCAATATCAGGGTGTTCAGTAGGACCTTCATGTTTTCCAGTCTCTCCAGAAAGGTGGAGTGGTGGTCCTGGGTCATGGAGGGTGATCTGTAGCAGGCCACAATTTGCATTGCAGATTTGCCCAAAGTTAGTTGCACATGGATGATCTCAGAGGTATCATGCTGCACCACTAACCTGGAGGTGTAGGTATCCTTGATGAATATGGATACACCCCCTCCTTTTGTGTTTCGGTCTGTGTTTTGTGGCCAAAACGTGTGGCGTGAGTTGTAGCCCGGTAGTGCTGGGATGCTCTCTGGAGTCTTGAACCAGGTTTCAGTTACTGCACAGATGTCGACGTTCTCCATACTGAGGAGTGCTTCGACCACATGCATTTTGATATTTAAACTCCTGGCATTGAGTAGCATAACCCTCAGTTTTTTGTTAATTGTGCTGTTTACGGAGGTGTGTTTGTCTTTTGAGCCTTGCCTAAAAAAGGAACTATGGGAGCAGCAAGAGCCTTGGCCAGTATTCAAAATGTAAAGCAATGCGGCTTGTCGAGCATGTTGTCCCAGGCTGACAGACACTGGATCCCCTTTGAATGACACCAGAAGCTTAGCAAATTGTTGAAATTGATCATTTTTTTCTTTATACTGAGTTATAATTCTTGGTGAGGGCAGGATGCTACACAGGGTCAGGGTCATACCAGCCTGGGCTACATGATCATGTCTCTTTTCATGTAGTCCAGAGAGGTACATCTCAGATCATTCACACCAACATGAACAATGACAGAGTCATATTTGTACTTGTTCTGGAGTGACCTGAGTGCTTGTGTTATGTGGCAGATTCTGGCTCCCGACAGGCAGCTAACAGTAACCTTCTGCTTGTCCAGCCTAGTGAGTCGGACGTCAGTGTGCCTCACTATAGAGTCACCTATTACTAGTGTGTTAGGTATGTTATTTCGCCTTAAGGGCTGTGATTGTGCGGCACACTGATTTTGTGTTTTATGTGTTGTCTGGTTTGTGACAGAAAGTGCAGGTTGTTTGAGTGTCTGCTTTGGAGGTCTCTGATGCTTTTGCAGGTTTTTATTTTGAGCCTCCGAGTATGATTTTGTGTATTTATGTGTATTTTTTGCCAGTGCTGTTTTAGTAGGTCTGTGTGCTGCTGGAGTTGTGGTACAAGTGTTAACCTTCTCCTCTTGACTGTCTGTTCCAGTCTTGGGTGGAGACAGCTTAGCTTCCAGTTTGGCTGTGTGACTGCATCTCTCACATATGTTAGTGTTTTGTAGTAGGAGGAGAGGGTTGTCTGTGTACATGAGGCAGTTGTAACATTGCCTCAAAATACCCAGATTCACCAGCTGGACTGGAGAGTGCACCTGAAGTTGCCCTTTTGTTATGCCTGAAAAGTAGGGTGAGCTGCTTAGTCGCTTGGTTAGTGAGGGGTGAATAAAGAGCCTTGCCCTGCTGGGCAATCAGTGTCAAGGTATATTAGTGCTTGCTATTAGGTCTGAGCAAGTGCTGGGCTGTAAGCATAGCATGTAAAGACACATTCCAGGATTTCACTATGAGCCCCCCAAGGAATGCATTCTTTTAATACAGCGACCATTACAAACACTTATCCCCTTTCTAGCTATTCTGCAGCTAATACAGGTGAAATACTCAGCAATCGCAAACAAAGACTTAACATATACTCTTTGTAAACTGAGCGACCTGTGTCTGCTAAGTATGGTTTGAATCCAAGGTTAGAGACTTAGCAGTTTGTTAAGTTAAGTGTGTACGGGTATTTAGCAGGCAGCACTGCACATGCTGAGCAATCTACTCTGGCTCGGAATACAGTCAAAAGTAAGATAAATGGATCCACGCTGGCTAAGTAACAATACAAACAGTAAAAATAACTGTATAAGTATTCAGAATACAGCCATTTTAAACAATGGAAGTTACAGTTCTTGCAACATGTACCCTTTAAGTAAAGACTGTAAAGCAGAGCAATACAAAAATGTAGTTAAATACAGTGAGTTACCTCAGTGAGCTAGCCACACATCACCTAAGGAAGAGAGTGAATTCTAGCAAGCTACCTAGGGCAGTGAAGGCATGGGGGAATAGAATCCATTTTTTTAATTTCACAAAGCATCATGAGAGTAGGGGGCAGGTACGACATGTAGTTTCACTTTTGGTTAAGCAGAAGTGTATTCAAGAGAGTAGGGTAGTGGCGTGGACAGCCAGACTCAGATATTGGCCGAGAGTGAAAAAATCAGTCAGTAAGTAGAATGCTGTTTATTAGAAGACATTTTACACTTATTCAGAAGGGAAATATATTAACTATTTTACTTGATATATCTAGAGGAAAGGCTTGTTAGTAGGAATTTCATAGTATTATAGTCAGTGTGAGAAGCTGAAATATAAGGGGGAAAACACAAAGATGATTAAAAATACTATGTAGAGGTGAGCAGAGCCAAAACAGTGGGGGTAAAAGTTAAGTATACAGTGGACAAGGTAGTTTAATTATTATAGCTGGAAGGATGGTAGTGCTGAGAGGAGAGTAGTGTAAACTAGGGCAGGGAGGATAGGCCAGATCTAATAGCTTGAGCAAGTAAGGAGAGAATGTAGTGGGGAGTAGCAGGTGGAGTGGTGATGTTCGATACAGCTATGAGGAGGTATTGAACACTAAGGTAGTAAAAACACCTTTAACATCCTTTACCATACATTATGTAGTTGTTTGCTGGGGTCCATGGCTTGGACAGTGTCTGTTACTTGTGGCCAGTAATAATGAGGCTGTTGATGCTAGTAGATTTGGGAGGATCTTTAACCTCAGTGAGTTATCCGCACATCATCTAAGGGAATGGACAGAGTTCTAGTAAGCCATCAAGGGCAGAGAAGCCCACAACCTTTATAATAAAAGGAAAAGTAAGAAGAGTCATTTCCAGAATGTTAGAACCCTCATTACTGAAATAAACAACTCAGGGGCTTAATAAAATATACCAAAGACAAGTCTAATTCTAAAATAGCTACTCAGCTAAAGACAATCAGAAGACATTCTTAGTTATGTCCGTAATCTCAAAAGCACAATGCAGCAATGAGCTAAGCCGATTGCAAACAATGTTACCTACACTGAGGCTGAAGATATAGCTAACCTACTGGCTGATAAATATAGCTCTAACTACACTTCTCTCTCCACTGTCTGTCCCTCAAGATATACCTGAAACTGGCTCACCTCCAGCTATCACACAAGATCAAGTCTTAAAAGTGCTATCAATAGCTACAAATACTACATTGATGGGTCCTGACAATATCATTGGTTCATATGCTCATGGGGTATGTACTAGGCTAATGACCCCTAGGGCTTTTTTAAGCCTAGCCATACATCCCAAATCTCTGGCAAGTTTTGGTACCCTTGCTAAGTGAAAGCAGGAGCATGGAAGATGAAACATTTACAAGCAGGAACCTGGTAGATATACCATTAACAGGCTGTCTGTGTCCATTAGAGACATAGGTGCCAAATCAGGGATGAATTTCCTGTCCCCCATCCAATTGTCTAAGTTACACTTGGATGGGGTTAAGGAGGACCTTTGCTTCACATAGCTGAAAGCCTGTTCCAGGGAAGGGATAGTCTGTGGGATACATACCCGTCTCTCCAGCAGGTCCTATTTATATCACAACCAAGGTTTAAGTCTTTAGAATGGGTAATTCTGGTGCTGTTTGTTTTGCGGATATGCAAGAGGCCCATCAGGGTGGGGTCTAACATGCCTTGTATGCCGGGCATAAATCTTCATTCAACAGCCTGTAGGAGACAGAATACAAGTATAGGGCTTTGAGGTGGCTTGCAAAGGACATGTTGCTTATGCCCTGTAAACTTTTCTTGAGGAACCTCTGTGGAAGTTCCAGTTGTTGGATGTGCCTGGTTAAGTACATACCAAAAGGGGGCATTGTACTCGATGATAGGTCTGATGAATACTGAATACAGTGGAACCTAGATGCCATACCTGTGTTTAATAGTTGCACAACATAGAATGATTTCCTCACTACTGTAGACACATTTATTTTATTTATTTATTTATTTAACATATGTTTACCGGGAAAGTCTGACTGGACACAGGTCCTTTTTCAGTGGAGGCCCAGGGAGAAAAGCTCCATGAGTAACAGTAAATTTTAATGAATGAATTATAATACTCAGTAAAGTATAAAGTAAACAAAATATAGTATACAAATTTGTTACATCATGACAACAAAACCTAGGCTTTGAACTTAGTACTATTTGTAAAGTATGACTTATGACAAGATATAATGTTAAGACAGGCTGATGGGAATAAAAGATTAAACACAGGGGAAGAAGTTGGATATTGTTAGGGTATACTGTGATGTATCAGAGCATTCACAAGGGGTTAGTACAGGAACATAGCCACTTATTTTTTTAGATAAGCTTTAAGTTTTGGCTTAAAGTGGTTAGTGGACAAGATTGAGAGAATGGAGTTAGGAAGGGAGTTCCATATATAAGATACAT
Organism: Protopterus annectens; assembly: GCF_019279795.1. Lineage (NCBI taxonomy): Eukaryota > Metazoa > Chordata > Ceratodontiformes > Protopteridae > Protopterus > Protopterus annectens. The sequence goes on from NC_056745.1 coordinate 299,082,190, forward strand.
AGCTGGAAAATAAAGATTCTGCTGCAGTGTGGTTGGCCATAGAGACGGTGAGTAAGTTCTTATTGTTAGAGCAAAGTGGTCTGCTCCAACTGTAAGGATGGATGAGATTTTGTAGTGCAGGGATTCTGGTTGGTTGTGTTATGATTTTGTGAGTTAGAGAGAGTTGGTTGTAAAGAATAATGTTGGGAAGTTCAAGCCAGTCTAGTAACCTTAAAGCTGTACAATGATGTGTTTTATATGGGCAGTCAGATGCAAACTTAGCAATTTTATTATAACATGCTTAGCTTAGATAGGTCAGTTTTCCTAAGATTAGTTAAAATTGGAGAGGCGTATAGTAGAGTGGAGAGCAGATGGGTTCATGCTAATGTAATTTTAGCCATTTTGGTCAGGAACCTTTTATGCTTATATAGAGTTCCAAGTTTTTTTTATTGTTAGGGAGACATGTAAGTCAAATTTTAGGTTATGGTCTATTTCCACTCCAAGAAGCTTTGTATGGGTTGTTGGGGAGATGATGATATTGTGTTTGGCTATTATGTTAAATGGTGGGCATGAGATAGATGTCTTGTTAGGTTGGAAGAGTAATAATTTACTTTTGTTTGGGTTCAGGATTAGATAGGCATTGGCTAACCATGTTTCAACAGACGTGAAAGATTCCTGTGTTTGAGAATGAAGAGCTGATAGAGAAGTGGCAGCACAGATAAGTGCTGAATCATCTGCATACTGTATTATAGAACCATGTGGAGTAGGTGTGTGTAGATTATTAGTAAAGAGGGAGAAAAGGAGAGGACCTAAGATAGATCCTTGGGGGACACCAATGGATAAAGGAAGGTGTGAAGATATGTCATCTTTCCATAGAACAGATTGTTGATGGCCAGATAAATAGTTATTAAACCAAGCTGTGGCAGATGATGAGAAGGATAGTTAGGTTAGTACATCTATTAGTTTGGAATGGAAAACTATATCAAAAGCTTTTGATACTAGAAAGATGGCAGATACAAAGTTGTTGTTATTCCTGTGATGACATGATGGTCAAAGGCTAGATAATTGTCTATGTGTGTTCCCAAGTCCCTGACTGCTGGGTTTACTCTTAGCAGTGTGTTGTCAATACCAGGGTGGATGACTTCCCGAAGGATTCTATTATGCATTTATTGGCATTTAGTTTTAGTCCATGGTTCTGACTCAAATTATTTGTTTGTGTCAGCCCTTCCTGGACAACATTAGTGTCAGTGGGGGATACTATGACTGCTCCTAATTTGCAATCTGTTTATTTATTGGCATTTGTTTACCGGGATAGTCCACTGGATCACGTAGAGCCCATTTTCAGTGGAGGCCCAGGGAGAAAATCTCCCTAATAAGATTGATACAGTACAATTACAGTACAATTTAAAATATCAAAAATTAAATACAAGCAATAAAACTACAATTTTAAGTAGTATAAAATAAATATATAGAGCAGGAGGATAACTTTGAAAGTGGATATAACATATAACATAATGGAAAAGTAAGCAATAACAAGTTAATAAGATTGTACAAGTGATAAATTAACACAGGGAAGAGAAGATGAGTAACAGTATGCAGAAAATAGATGAAAAGGGAGAGGAGTCAAAAGAAATACATGGAGATTAGAGTTTGCCAAAAAGTGAAAGGACAAAGGGAGAGTGAAATAGATAGGATACGGGAAGTTGGAGGAGAATGATTGAAAGCAAGAGTGGAATAGAGAAGGTAACTGGTTGAGAAAATGAGGAGAAAAAAAAAAAAGAAAAAGAAAAAACTAGGTTATGTGGGAGGAGGCTGTATATAGTTACCATGCTAGTTAGACTGAATATAAGTATGAAAGGCTTGTTTAAAGGCACTGGATTTGTTAGTAATGCAGATACTCTGGGGAAGACTATTCCAAATTTTTGATATACTCCAAGAGTAATGGAGTTGGCCTGCAGGTAGCTTAGGTTTGTGATTATAGATCTCAATGGCATATTGGGATTATATTGAGAGAAAATGGAAGTCAGAGCAGGGCAAGCTTGAGGTTTAAACAGTATTTTGTATGCAACAGTTAGCTGGAGATAGGTGAGATGGAGGGGAAGTTCAAGTCAGTTAAGCATTTTTAGTGGTATACAGTGATGTATGGAAAGACAAGTATTACTTGCAAATTTGGCGGTTTTGTTATAGAATATTTCAAGCTTATTTTTGAATGAAGATTGAAGGCTGGTAAGTATCGTCTGTAAATTTGATGGATGAATATCCCTGGGTGCATCTTAAATATTAGGAAGCATGAATTAGCCACGCTCCTAATGACACTGTTCAATCTCAGTCTCCATACAGGTTTTGTATTACGCAAATGGAGAACAGCTACAATCATTCCCCAGTATAAGGGAAGACCTTTCAAAGAGCCAGGCAATTACAGACCTATAAGTTTGATGAACATCATATGCAAAGTCATGGAAAGAAACACTGGACCCATCTCACTTTAGACTCATCAAGAGCAGGTCATGCTTACTTAACCTGGTGGATGTTTTTGAAAAGGTTATCAAAGCAATGGATGAAAATGGTACTCATCGCACACCTCAACCTAGCCAAAGCTTTTGACATAATTCCCCACAAAGGCATACATAATAGGAAAGATAAATAAACCCTTATGTCATCCATTGAATTGCCAACTGGCTCACAGGCAGGATGCAGATAATCAAAATAGGGGGAGTTACCTCCACAAAGAGACTAGTCACCAGTAGAGTTCCCCAAGACTCTGTGCTGAGACCTCTCCTGTTTGGCATCTACTTTCCTGAAGTAAAAGAGAATACAAAAGGGCTCTGGCTGACTAAGTTTACAGATGACAACAAGCTAGGGGCAGTCATTGAATCCCCAAATGACTTAGCCATCCTACAAGGAAGGTTTGTCTCAAATAAATAACTGGTGTCAAAATATAATCTGAAACTAAATGCCAAGGAATGCATTACTGCATCTTTTGGGAAGTCATCTACCCCAGGGAGCTACCACATTGACAATATGCCCCTAAGACTTGACCCCATTATTCAGAATTTGGGAACTTATGTGGACAGTGACCAAACTTTTGCCCAACATGTGTCTATTGTTGTAAAAAATCCTTCTATAGTGCACAGCTTACAAACAAAGGGATTGAGTCTAGCTCTAGGGATGTCATTGTCCCCCTTTACCGTCCCCCATTAGGTCAGTCATTGAATATAATGCCCATTTGGCATGCAACTGCCTAGACACATGCAACAACTAGAATGCCCACAGAGATGCCTTACTAAAAGGATACAATGCCTAAACAACATGTCCTACATGGATCGGCTCAGAGCCCTGTCACTACACTCGGTATCCTACAGACTGCCGAGACGTGACCTATGTCTGGCATACAAGGTATCTTCTGACCCATCTAGGGATCAATACCTGTTACAACATTAACAGAATAGTTTGATGGGGCAGGTATATTTCGCAAGAGGATACCACTGCTATGAAACAGACTCCCCATCCACGTAAAATAAAGTTCATATATGTCCATTTTCAAGCACAACTTAGATCTATGGATGGGAAACAGAACATTTACCACAGAACTTTCCTCTGTACTTCTAAGGGACAGAGGCAGCTCCTAAATGCTTTATACCATGGATGGGTTCCCTCAAATTACCTATGATATGATCCCAGTTATTCTCCTTTAGGGTAATATATAATTATCGACCATGAGATGGGTAAGGTCAGTCTATAACTAAATGGAATTGGTTATTTTGAGCACAAAAAGGGAACTTGGCTAGACTTAAAATGGTCCACAAGGGCAGCTAGCCTAGTACTTACCTATGAACCTATAGCCTTAACCCTCTCTGCTATAATTTCATACTTGCAAGAAATCTGGAAAAAGTTTCTTTGTAATGTTACTGCTTCTAAAATTTTAAGGAATACATTTTCAGCATGCAGTCTATAGCCCAACTTTATGCAATGTTAAATTGCTATTGTACCATACCATTCTGAAATGCAGTGTCACACACAAATTATAAAACATCCATACAGTAATTGCATAATGTCTGCTTTTGCTGGAACAGTACAATGATTGTATAGAACATTATCATGGAGTATTATCATTAAACATTTTGGAAACATTTACAACTGCTAAATTTACATAGATGCATTTAATTTCATGAACGCATGACTCATAGCTTTAGCAATGCAAAGAGTTTTGATGTAAATCTTGCAAAATTCCTATTTCTTTAGACAAATCATGGATGCAGCTAAATAAAAGTACAGCTGATAGGCTTGCATACATTTACATAGAAACATCAATATAGATTTACAAACTAATACATTACTAGTAGTGAAACATCATTATAGTACTGACGATAGTTTAGGTATACAGGAAATGATATATTTGAGCATTTCTAGTAAGATGAAAAAAGTGTTAACATGCTGACAGTAAGGAGAGCTATAATTAAAGGGAAGAGATCTGTAGTTAAAGAGAAAATACCCTGGTCATCTCTGCTAATGAGGAATTCAGGCAGTCCTTTGGCAGGCCAGAAAATGTGGCAGTGATGGAGTCAGAGGCAAGGAGAAGATGGACAGTGAGATCTGCCTTCCACTGTAGATCCCATGGTCTACTTGCCTGGATGGTCTTCAGTGGGGGTGGGGCTGTAAAAAATCAAATGGTCTACACTTGGCAATGTCACCAAGCAGACAAACAAACAAACAAAATGTATTCTTGTTTGCACAGCTCACACTTAAATCAGTGGCTACTTTGCCACCAATAAGGAGCAAATAGGCTAAGAATCCTTGGACAGAAGGCTGAAGGTCAACAGATGAGAGAAGGCAGGAAGCACATAGAAAAAAATGTAACATGAAATCACTGATTTTGTTACTTTAATTGGTTAATTTAAACTTTAGTAGTATAAATACAGATACCTATTTTATAGTGTAATAAGGTACTTGGGGTTATGCATAATACAGATATTATTGTATTCACGGGGTCTGAGAGGTAGTCACACTTTGCATTTGTATCACACAATGTGCCTGGGTATGCTGGTAACATCTACATCTTACATACCCTGTCATTTCTTATTACTTGCATGCAGGAGACAGGTACTGAAAAGTAGAACATTTCTTGCACATGATATTTATTCCTGTATTAGTTTATTATTTGCAAATTATGGCTCTATTTACTAGTGCAGAAATACAAAACAAGACATTTAGACTTAACCTATGCACAGCTTAGAAACTAAAACATGGTTTGTGGGGCCTAAAAAGACATAGCTATAATTTTGAGGATTTGCAAGCAAAAGATGATTGTTGCAACTATTATTTTAAGTGAATCATCTCTTTTGAATGAATAATGAAGTGATGAATTGTCTCTACCATGTACCAGTTAACCATTATAATCATACAAGAAATATAAAAATGCTAAACATAATTTTTTTTTTTCTGCTGCCATTGCTTGGACCACTGACTGATGAGACAAATCAACATTCTCATTGGTACCAAACTCCCAGAGCACTCTTTATTTTTATTTTATTTATTTATTTCCATTTGTTAACAAGATAAGTAAACTGGTCAGCTGACCATTTTTAGTCATAACTCAGACTCATAGCAACATTTATAAAGAATTTACAGAAATGAAGCATCCATATTTACACAACAAAGCAAGAGAGCATTATATAGGGCAATTAATAAAGCTATGTTGCACTACAGGAAAAATGACATAAGCTGATTATGATAAAATAGCTCTGCGCCGCTTTTGTTTTATATAGTGGTAGGTGTACATTTGAAAGAGTGTAAAGTGGCCAAGTTTCTATTCCCTGATACACAACTCCCTAATCACTGTATTCCACAGGAAATCACTGCTATCACAGTTTATATATGTGCACTTGAAATGAAAGTTGTTCTTCATAGCTGTACAACTGCTGTTATTTAGAGAGAGAGAGAGAGAGAGAGAGAGAGACAGCTAGATAGACAGATAAGGAAAGTGTGGAGGATATGTGGATATAGAAACATATGTAAACAGTAATCTGGCCTTTGACCAACACTTAGCCAAGGTAGTAAGAAAATCCTTCTAAGTCACCCAACATGTAAGTAAAGGTACAGCAGCCAGGTCCAAGGTGGTTGTAGTACCACTTTACTCGGCCCTTATCAGACCCATCATTGAGTTCAATGCTCCCTTTGGCATGTACCTGACCAGGCACATGCAACAGGTGGAATCCCCACAGCAGTTCCTCACCAAGAGAGTCCAGGGTATTAACACATTGTCTTATAAAGATCATCTTAATACTTCATACGGGATGCCAGCAACAACCTGCTCACTAGTCCACAGCACATCAAAGGGAGATGGAAAGAGTATTTCCAGCAGCTTCTGAATGAAGAAAACTCCACAGAAGCTACACTGCCCCAGAAACAGCCTACGATGAGAGAAGAAGAGGAGCTCACCTTAGAAGAAGTAAGAACAGCACTAAGGAAGATGAGGTCAGGGAAAGCAGCAAGCTCAGATGAGGTCACAGCAGATATGATAAAGATGCTGAGTGAGATAGAGGAGAAATGGCTTCTGAGGGTACTAATAGCAGTGTGGAGAGAAAGGCATATCCCAAATGACTGGAGAATAAGCATACTTGTGTCAGTGTACAAGAACAAAGGGGACATCCACAATTGTGGGCAGTACAGAGGCATCAAACTTCTACCACATTGCATGGAAATTCTGGAGAGGGCGATTGATAAATGGATATGCAGAGTAGTAGAATGTAAGATGGGAGATAATCAGTTCGGATTCAGATCAGGATGCAGCACAATTGACTTGATGTTTGCATTGAGACAGATACTTGAGAAGAAGCTAAAGATGAGGAGAGGGTCCAACTGGGCTTTTCTAGACTTGGAGAAAGCATATGACAAGGTCCACAGAAAGCTGATCTGGGCAGTACTGCTGTGCTTGAAGTCCCAGAAACATTAGTAGAATTCATGCAGGCTATGTACAAGGACCTAGTGACTCAAGTACGAACAGTGTTCGGCCTCACAGAGGGGTTCCCAGTGGGAGTGGGTGTACACCAGGGTTCAGCTCTGAGCCCACTGCTGTTCATACTGGTGATGGACTACATTAGCAAACAGGTTAGAGGGGGCAGATCAACAAAGCTTCTGTATGCAGACAATGTGGCAGTACAGGCAGACTCTGAGCTAGAACTTCAGCAAAGGATAAGAGAATGGAATGCAAATCTGAAGGTACATTGGATGAAACTAAGCACAGATAAGATGGTGGTAATGGCAGCAAATTAGGGAAATCAGAAGAAGCTGAGAATAGAGATAGAAGGGAAGATAGTGGAACAGGTAAACAGCTTCAAGTATCTGGGAGGGGTGTTTGAGGAGAAGGGTAGTCTGAATGAAGAGGTCAAAGCTAGAATTCTGAGGGGCTTCAGCCAACTGGCATAGAGTATCAGGTGTAGTCTATGACAGAAGAAAGCCAAAGAAGCTGAAAGGTAAGGTGTACAAGGCAGTGGCGCGACCAGTACTACTGTATGGTACAGAAACCTGGGCAGTAAAGGCAGAACAGTTGAAGAAGCTAGAGGTGATGGAAATGAAGTATATGAGAAAAGTGGTAGGGTGCATACTGTGGGACATACAAAGAAATGAGGACATAAGAGCAGAAGCCAAAGTAGCTCCAATTGCAGAAAAGATCAAAGAGAACAGATTACGGTGGTTTGGGGACATGTGTAGAAAAGCTGAAGACTATCTGGTGAGGAAGATTTGGGACAGATGGGAAGAAGATAAGTGAGAATATCCAGCAAAGAGGTAGATGGATTGTGTGAAAGAAGATCTGCGATAGTCAGGCATGAGTGTTGAAGAAGGCAGGAGTGTGGCACTGAATCGAGAGAGATGGCAACAGTTAACACAATACCCTGACCCCCATGCCGAAAAAATGGGAAAAAGGGGCTGATGATGATAATTATAAAGATCATCTTAAAGCCCCATCTCTGTATTCAATCTCCTACAGATTACTGAGAGGCAATCTATGCCTGGCATATAAGATATCTCCAGATCGAGCTATGATGGACCTTTCACATATCCTAAAATGAATAGCATCAGAAACACTGGATTCTAGGATTTAAACTTTGCTTACAACATAAATAGAACATGCTGATAAGACAGATATGTGTCTCAAAGGTTCCCTGTGCTCTGGAATAGGCTCCCCATCCATTTGTAGCAGAGTCCATCCCTAACTCTATTCAAAAATAACCGTGACCATTGGCTTGGAAGTTGAAAATTCACCCTGCCTGGTCCTCATGTGTCTTATAGTCAGAAACCAACAGTAAATATTCTCTAACTAACATACCCCACTAAACCTTTAGCAACATTCTTAAATAACATGCCCCTCCAATTAAACACCTATATTACATGAGGAAAGAGGTTGGTTGGAGTGTGCATCATGATGGTTATTAGTTTAGTATATATATATATATATCTATGAACCTGTGAACCTATTTGTTTGACATTTTGGTTTGTTTCATCCAGATGAAGCTTCAGTCATTTTTTTAAAATTTACGAATGATAGCTGAAACTTAAACAAACATCAGTTAGATATAAAATAAAAATAAAGTGCATAGAACTCAAACGAAACAATTTTATTCACCTCCCTGACAACTTGGTGTTCTGCCTACCAAGGAGTGGTACACTTCTAAATAAAAACTACAACAGATAATATAAATGGATAGATAGAAATAAACATTGATTCATTTTTACTTGTTATAAATGCATTTCATCTGTAAGCAACTCAAGACAAAGAACCTAAAAAGTCAAGTGTTTTTGATGGTGTTTCTTCCCTTCACCCTCCCACTCTTCTTACTAATTATAATGTAATTCTGAGGTCAAAGATCAGTTGAGGAAATGGACTCAGTTTCAATAAGTTGTGTCATTATGAGACTAGCTTGTGACACGTCAAATGGCTCCCTAAAAACATGCAGTAATACAGTTTTCAATGAGAACAAAAGACAATAAGGAGACAATAAAAGGAGGAATCAGTCAGACAAATATGCTAATAATCACATTAAAACAGAGAGCAGTTGATTTAGACACCAATGCTACCACAGATTTTCAATGAATTCAGAGTTCAAACCCTGGAGTGCAACATGTCATACTTAAGTATTAACACTGCGTCTTTTTATGAGACTTATATCAACATCCAAATCCTGTCTTACATTTTTTTGTATTTAAAGTAAAACAATGTCCTTAATCAGACTGACATCTTTAGAACAATAATGAATTATATGACAGGCAAAAGGTCTATCTCCTCTTCTGTTACCATATAAAATGTTCCAGAAATGCATCTAAAAGGCTTTTTGTTTGTCTCCTCTATGTATACCTTTGGATGAGGACAGAACAAGGCATATATCATTTGAGAACTGCTACAAGTAAAATTGTGTACTAATATATCACCTACACTGTTACTATGTGAGAAAGAAATATTTATACTAAATGTAAAATAGTTTTTAACATTACTCACATTATTGTTTAACACTGGTCAGTACTGTCTTACCATAGCAATAACTTTATGAGATAATGTAGTATATTTGGTGATCATTTTTTTTTATTTATAACATTATTATGTGTTCCCTTTTTAAAATTACCAAATTCACTAAAATTACCAAAATTACTCTTCATTGGCCAAAGCAGTACATTTCTTTTCTGGCTATTAGTCTTTCAGTATGACCACTGTGTATCATTTACATCATAAAATCCATGCTTAATCATCAGAGTACATTTTTAAGTTGTTGCTACATAATTGTACCAGTTATTCAATGTTTTTCTAACTCTTAAATACTGACTATATGTTAGAGAAGCAATCAGTCCAAGAGGATTACTATTTTAGTTCTTGCTCATATAGGTTCATAGGTAGGTACTAGGCTATCTGCCCTAGGGCATTTATAAGCCTAGCCAGAATGTGTTGGCTTTCGCCTCCCTTTTAGATTTGATTAGATTCCTGAGCCTCTGTCCAGCAGGGCCATAGAAGTGATCCCAGGAGTAAATTTACGATTTCCCATCCACTCGCCAAGATTTCTCTTGAAGAGGGTCATTGAGGGGCTCCGCCTAACATGAACTGGGATTCTATTCCAGAGCGAGGGAAGCCTCTGGGATATGAATCTATCCCTCCAGCATGTCCTATTTATTGTTGTGCTGAGGTTTAAATCCCTGAAACGTGTAGCTCTAAGGGATTTGGTTTTCTTGAGGTGGAGCATGTCCATTAATTCCGGGTTAGATATGGCCTTGTACATCAGGAAGAGATCACCTGCAGTAAGCAACTGAGTAGAGCTGGAGTTTCTTTAGTCGAGCTGCATAGGGCATCTGCTTGAGGCCCACGATTCTCTTGGTGAGGTACTTCTGGGGTCTTTCCAGCTGTTGCAAGTGTCAGGTAAGGTACATATTTATCACTATTAACTTTTTCATACAGTACAATATCTAATATGAGTCCACATACTGTTTAGTATTAACTTTACAATATCACCACCCTTACTGACTGTCTTTGTTACCAAAGTAGTACTTTTTCTCAATGTCTGTAAAGCAACTCACTCATTTATAATTGCCTAGTGACGCAAGTCAATGCTAAACTCATTGACGAGCAAAGATACCTTGATGGAACCTTGTTGTTAACCAGTGGTTGCAAAAGCTTAGAGGAAGACTGAAGAGGAAACTATACAGTGGGATGAAGCTGTAGCTTGCAACTAATTACACAGAGGTCAGTAAATTTGTCAGAAAACTTGCCAAAGTATTATGACTTATAAAATGTTACTGACAACTCTTCAGTTTGTAGTACTAGTTCATCCTATCATGGTACATTAAATTGATGAGTTCATGTCATCCATGTGTTGCAATTTAAGTGAATAGTTATGAACAGTTGCATGTCATTCACTTACACTACTTAGATAGTGGGACAAGGGATTTAGTGTGCAATCTTGTAATTATTTTTAAATCTTCTATGGGGTGTAAGTGGCTCTACCTCCAAGAACAACAATGATTTTATAACTTTTCCTAATTCTGTTGGGTTTTCTGGGTCTCAATATGTCGAATGTTTTTCTGATATCATGAATCTCAATGTAATGCATATCATTTTGTCATTATAGATCCCTATCATATTATCAATCATCTGAGAATAATCCTTCAGATGCATACTCAGGAAAGCCAGTGTTTGCTTTTCCCATGCCATATGGTACTTTTTTGTAGTGTTTTTATGAGTTTCTTGTTGAAACAGTTATTATCTGAACTATCACAGTGTAAGTGGAACGTTGTACCAGAATATCATGGATGGAACCTAAACACCAAAAAAATGCATTACTGAATATTTTGGGAAGTCATATATCCCAAATAACTACCCCATTAATAGCATGCCTCTAAGAGTTGACCAAGTTGTTTAGGATTTGGGAACTTACGTGAACAGTAACCTAACTTTTGATCAATATGTCCTTACACAGCCTATAAAAAATGATTGTGTCTAGATCTAGGTATGTTGTTGTCCCCCTTTACTCAACCCATAATAGATAAATCATTGAATATAATGCCCCCTTTGGCATGTATCTGTCCAGACACATGCAACAACTGGAACACCCACAGAGATACCTTACTAAAAGGATACAAAACCTACACAACATGTCCTACATGGACCAACTCAAAGCCCTGCCACTATATTCTGTATCCTACAGACTGCTAAGAGGTGACCTGTGTCTTGCATACAAGGCATCTTCCAGCCCAATATTGATGGATTTACTGCACATCAACAAGACAAATTGCATCCAAAATACTCAGTCTAGGAATCTAATCCTCTTCTGCAATATCAAAAAACTAGTTTGGAGGGACAAGTATATCACAGAGATGATACTGCTGCTCTGGAACAGACTCCCCATCCACATAAATGAAAGACCATATTCAAGCACAACTTAGTTCTATGGAATGGAAACAACAATTTTACCCCAGGACTGCTTCCTGTACTACTAATGGACAGAGGCAGCTCCTAAATGCTTTATCTCATGCATCGGTCCCTCAAATTATCTGTGGTATGATCCCAGTTATTGTCATTAGCAGACATAATTTAGAAAGCTCAAATCAGGTCTGGCATCCCATCTGTGACCCACAGGGTGACAAGACTAACAAGAAAGAGAGTACAAAGGCTTAGTCCAGATAAAAACACTGCAGCTAGCAGATCTTGGAGACTTTGTCTCTGATGCCTCCCCTGTGGGAGAATTAAGATGCCGTGTGGAAGTTTCAAGTAGTTTATTCAGTTAAGCAGATATATGGCCAAATGTTCTTGTTCTAATGCAGCACTCATCCATCTACCTACTAAACTGACTAAACTATTTGACACTTAAACAAGGCATCTTTATTCCTCCCACAGGAAAAGCATTAGAGACAGAGTCTTCTAAATTTGCTAGCTAAAGTGATTTTATCCAGGCTAATCCCTTGTACTCTGTTTCAAGTTATTCTCATGAGGAGTAATATATAATTATTGACCATGGCATGAGTAAGGCCAATTTCTGACCAAATCAGATAGGTTAATTTGAGCACAAAAGAGAAATTGGCTAGGCTTGAAATGGCCTGCAAGGGCAGCTAGCCTAGTACTTACCTATGAACCTATAATATTATCCATAGAGTCTGCTGTAACACAAAACAGTTCAAAACAAGACCGGTTGCCTTCAACTTGGCAACCTACTAATGTCAAAGAGAAAACAGCCAACTTAGATCTGAACAATAATGCTTTAACATCTTTTTATGACTAATTTACTGACCTCTCCAACTGTCATTTGTATTCATCCACTTCCTTTCATTGCATATTTCCCTTATCAGTCACATTCTAAGCTTTTGCAATCACTTATCAATAGTTATATTTAAATGACAATGTGCAATACTGTCTTTGTTTGTCAATGAGATTTCCATCAGCCTGCAACCCTGAAGCCTTCTTAATCATATTGCATTGAGCATTTATTCTGTTACTGAAAAGGTCTTTAAAATGCTTCTTAGTCTGGGTTCCCTTCAAGTTCTCAAAACCTGGCTGCTCTTTTTGTAAGTTGCTTGAACACATTTTGTTGATGCTCTTTGCTTGCTCATGGTTTCTTTGCTCACTACTCATTTTTGTTTCACAAGTGTGTGTGTGTGTGTGTGTGTGTGTGTGTGTGTGTGTGTGTGTGCGCATGTGTGTGTGTGTGTGTGTGTGTGTGTGTGTGTGTGTGTGTGTGTGTGTGTGTGTGTGTGTGTGTGTGTGAAGCAGGAGGGGGTAACCATGTGACAGTCCGAGACTTGTTAGTGTGACTCCTAGGGCATCATGACAGAATGATCAAAAATGCAGACTTACATATACCAAGTCCAAGATTGCCATTTCTTGAAATATTCCCTTTTATCCAAGATATGGCAGTCTTAGAATTGGCATATATAGTCCAGGAGCTTACTCCCTGAAAAAAAAAACTTTAGAGGAGAATAACAAATTTTAACACTTGCTGCTCTCTTGCATATTTGTTGCAATTTTATTTATTGTATTCCAGGGTTGCACTTACAAGTCTCAGAAATAGAATAAGGAGCCATGTATAGGTTCAAATTTTATGCTTTGAAGTGCACTCTGAAACTACAACTTTTTGGAGGAAGTTATTATTGGAGGAAGATATTATTGTGTGTTTTAAGTAATCTCTCCTTCTCTGAGTTGGAGTAACATCAGAGTGAGAAAACGAAAGTCATGGGGTTTGGGGCCATATATAGGTGCTGCAAAAGGGTTTGACTTGCAAAAATGCTTTCTGTTTTTTTTTTTTTTTTTTTTTGTATTTCCCATTTGCACAAAACTAGTTTATCGTCCTGGAACCAGGCCTTTGCAACTATTCCTATGCATTTTTTTAGAGTAGGAAAATTAGTAGCAGACCCATTTATTCGAATAGTCAGTCACTTTGTAATATGCAGTGATTTGTACATTAATGAAAGAGCTTCACTGCCTGAAAGGTACATTAAAATCAAAATTAATATAATCTGAATCACCTAAAGCATTTTACTATTAGAAAAAGAAAAACACATTTCCTCAAAATTATTGTTTGTGGATTCAGTATCACAAAATACTTATAACCAAATTCTTTGCATTTACATTTGTATTTGTAAAGAAACAACACAAATTTACCTTTCTTGTAAAACATGAGCATATTTTATAAATACTAAGAAAATTAATATTGACATATTTTAGAATGTGTAGTAATGTCTTCAAGTCGTAGTCATTAAGTTTAAAACTTTATAAGTTGATGTCATTGTATCATGATATTCAATATGGTTTCTGGACTGAAACCAAGGTGTTGCTCTTTTGTAAAATTAGCATGTTCCTGATGACAATTATTATCTGTTTTATTCTCCTCTGTAGACCTTTCCACTAAGAGAATTTGTTTGTAACACTTCCTGCGAAACAATTACCCCCACCCCAAGTTTTCATCCTGCTAGTTAACTTGATTGCTGTTTTATAAAATGGCTTTAGTTAGGAATGTCAACCACCACCAAACTCCTCCAATGAACCAAGACAGCTGTAAGATGGTTAATGGCAGGCCAAAAACATTCACAGTAAAAAAAAAAAAAAAAACTGTTTGCTGAATATAAAGATACACAAAGGAACCAGAACAAGGTCCACTAATATAAAATTTTAATCAATCTATGAGCTTTCTTTTAAGTGTTTTAATATCTCTGATGAAGTCTTTAGACAAGGACGAAAGTGCTTAGATCGATTAAAATTTTATATTACTGGACTTGGTTGTGGTTCTTTTGTGTATCTTTACATTCAGCAAACAGTTTTTTACCGTGAATGTTTTTTGGCCTATCTTTTACCATCTTACAGCTGTCTTGGTTCACTGGAGGAGTTTGATGGTGATAGTGTTGCTGTTCTGAGTTCCATTTTACCCTGCAACGTCTTTGTGGTTACCACTCTTTAGTTAGGAATGTACTGCTGTGAGCCTGAAGACAATGTATTTCTTAATATTTGCTTTCTCTTCTTTATAGACACACTGGGTCTTGATTTCATCACTTGCATCATGCTTCCTGTAGCACTTCTATTGTAATTCTGCCTTTTCTGCATAAATGACGACTCATTTTTACAATGTAATAATTCTCTTTCCACTTTACTCTTTTTATGATATTACAACCCTGCCAGCTGACATGAGTGTACCATCCTGACCCACATTTTATATGCCTATCACTGTCCTGTTATGAAGGGTCACTGATGGTGTGACAATGGTTCAGTGGTTCAACCTAAGCATCAGATAGCTACCATTCTTCCAAATATGTTTCCCTTTAATAAATGTAGTTATAAAGTGAATGCAACTGTGTTACATGTGCTCCCACCAACAAAGTCAGATATCGCATGCCTTTCTTGTATGCAACTAGCCTAAGTGTTTCCCCATCCCTAACAATGGGTGAGATGGGAAACTTCCTCACCACTCCAGAGTTGGACAACTATCTAAGTTATCTAAAGAACATGTGACTGTCCTTCTGAAAACATGTGCTCACTCCTGAATTCTAGTCACTGAACATGCAAATGTACACTAATTCAAGAGTAGTGAACTGACTGCTAAGTACATCAGATCACTGTGTTAAAATGCTATAAAACTTTAATGTATGCAACCATTGACACTGTATCCATTTAACAAACACATCTCACTGACAATGACTGTGGATTTTTTGGTATTATGTGTTCTCAGAAGAAGATTACTCTCACTTTTCACTCACAGTAGCCGTAATATAAATCAAGGTCTATTATACTCTTAATTCCCTATTCCCTAAATAACATTTCCTCATACATGTCAGCACAGAGTTGTTTCCTCAAGTACACAAAGGCTCAGAAGAACAGTTCTTGAAGAAAAAAGAAGTTATGTACTCACCATAACGTTCCACATGAGTTGTTCATCTCACCTTCACTCTTACAGATGGGTTTGGAGCCAATCCTCGGCTCCGAGTCTGCCTACTACAAAGCTCGAGGTCTTTGGACAGCTCAAGGCCAAGTCCCTATCTCATGATGCACCTTGAGTTACCTCAGATCTTGTTTGCTGCCTCTAACAATACCATGTGCCATTCTATCACTTTTTTGGGGGAAAAAACATAGAAAGACTGAGCAACCATGATAAAGCTAGTATCTCAGTCCTCGAAAAACCATGGAGGGGGTAGGAGGGTGGAAAGTAAGAATGATGGCAAGATGAACAACTCACATGGAACGTTATGGTGAGTACATTACTTCTTTATGTGAAGTTGTTCTATCTCGCCATTCAGTCTTACAGATGGGTAGTGTCCCAAGCACCATCTTTCTCGGGTGGGTCACGCGAGTATATTTTTCAGGACAGTAGAACCAAAGGAAGCCCTGTCCCTGGAGGCCTTATCAACTTTGTAATGAGAGATAAAGGTATGAGGCCTTGACCATGTGGCTGCTGCACAAATATTGTCTATAGGAAGTTTAGCAGAAAAAGGAGAGGAAGTGGACACTGCTCTGGTAGAATGAGCCTTAATTTTGTGCTGTAAAGGTAAATTGGCAGCTGAATAAG